>NC_137212.1:31506120-31665135 GCF_949987685.1 Ammodytes marinus
GCTAACTGCAGTAACTGACAGGAAGAACCATTCCGCTTACAGCACCTTTAACTAACTGTTAATAGCATTAACTAAGCATTAACTGACAGTTAATTAATGTGCCCGTATTGTAAAGTGTGTGGACAATTACAGAAGGACCACTTGGACTTTACTGTGGGGAAAAAAAGCTTCCCCATCATATCATCAGTCCATGTTACCATGACAGTAGACAAACAAAAATAAGCTTGAAACACACTCACTCATTCACACCCATATTTTTTATGGAGCTTCCTCGGTGCCAGTAATTAAAGCATTATCTGTGTGTTCAATCAGAGGGACTTCTTAACAGTGAGTCATCAACTGTACATTCATGTCCAACATTTATGAGTTTACTGTTTGAATCCTTCCACCCAGAGGCATGAAAATCTTTTAGCCATGGCAGTGGCATGACTCTTATTATTTATCTTTTAATATGGGTATATTATTATATAGTATATACAATGTAATATAACAATTATATACTTCCAATACACAATATGTAATTATACTATCAATATAATACCAACAGCTACCGTATACAAACACAGTGGATCCTACATGTTCAACATTGCAACACAATAACATCTTTACCCACTTCTTTTAAACCACACAACTTAAAAGAACAAACACAATACACACTTTATTTTGACTCTTCAATGATGACCTCATCACGGCTCTCTATTCTGTTTCCACTGCTCGTAATCAATCCGCCCTACAAAGTAACACCTTTATATAACCTATTGAGGTCCTCCAAAAATAAAACCAGTCTTATGGCTGTGTTTGAAAATGAGGTATTGACTTTGGAAACACTAGTCAGAAATATAATGTAGGCCCATTAGCTTTGTCCAAGCTACATCCACTGGGAAATATGATGATGAGATGCTTTTAAATCAAACATGTGCGGGCAGTTATCGTTCATTTCATATGAGCACACAAGTTTGTACTATGTGTGCAATTTATAAGCAATCAGAAGTCGGCAGAGACGTTTTGATGTATGCTAGGAGTTATAGGTCAATAAAGCTTACAACAGGTCCATCACATGCTTCTCTCTGCTGTATCACTGACACAAACAGGAAATGGAAAAATGTTTGTTTGTACGCGAACACTGTCCAGGTGTCTCTCCACACAGGACCCAGACTGTAGCGTAAGGGCTTCTCTCTAACTTTGTTAGAAGCAAGAATGTGAACAAGTACAGGGACAATCTTGTCTATTCATTATCTGGTTGTATACGGCTACTATCTTAGAACAATATACATGTCATTACTCACTTATCCTATCAATGTAAGGCCATAATTAGGTTTAATGCACATGACGTGCGTTACTACTAATGAGACACAGGACATGCTATATATTGCCAACAGAAATAGTTCCAATAAAACCAATAGGCACATGAATCACTAACATTTCACTACTTTTTGTAAAAATGGTGATACAGATCTCCACTACAGGGCATTGAACTTCAGTACTGTTTTTGGACCAGTTGAAACATGAAGGGAAAATGCCAAAGTACCAAAGAGTAGTGGTATCTGGTCAGATATGTCATCTTCTTCAGATAGTTTGCAAATGGAGGTTCTAGTCGCATGTTGACTTGTGTTATTTCTTTATTTCTATCTTTTGGAGCATCCCACAATACTATCTGAATGTAGTAACAATTGAGTCTGTGCCTTTCACATCATTGAACATGGAGGAAGGCCCAGGTTTGTTTTGGGATTTATCAATCAATCAATCAATCAATCAACCAATCAATCAATCAATCAATACATTTTTATTTATATCGCGCTTTTCATAGAAAAGTAGCTCAAAGTGCCTTACAGAGATTAAAAACAACAGCAGAGAAATAGAAAAACAGCAAATAAAATCAAGAGAAGAAAATGAAAAGAACCCAACCCTCACACCGCCCATGACATGCACAGAGACATACACAAATGCATACACACTCATACACACACACACACACACACACACACACTCACATACACACACAGACACACAAACTCTCACACTCACACATACACACACAGACACACAAACTCTTACACTCACACATACACACGCAGACACACACACTCACATACACACAAACTCTCACACTCACACATACACACACAGACACACAAACTCTCACACTCACGCATACACTAGCTGTCACTTAAGAGACATGGCTGGGCACTGAGACCTGCGGCGTGGAGGAAGCTATCTTTGGGGGGGCCAACCACACTGGGAGCGATCCCGGTCCAAGGCCGCAGGGAGCGCCACCACAGGGACCAGCCCAACCCGGGCAGACAAGAGGCCCCACACCAGGGTGCGGAGCCCTCTAGCTACCCGGGCCGAAACCGCCCACAGGACAGCACCCCCAACGGCCAGAACAGAGACAACTCCCAGTCTGGCAGACCCCATGAGGAAACACTGGAGATTAAAAACTGACAGTTTAAAACAGTGAAATAAAGCAAAAAGCATAGAGGTTAAAAACATGAGGGACTAAAACATAAAAACATAGAGGCTTAAAACTAAAGATTAAAACAGTAAAAAAGAATAAAGATACAAGTGCTCAGAAAAGCACAGCATAAAAGGAATTAATAAGACTTTAAAAATAAATAAACAAATAAATCAATCAATCAATCAATTAAAAGCCTGGTTAAAAAGATGTGTCTTGAGCCTCTTTTTAAAAACCTCAACAGTCTCCGCGACCCTGAGGTTCTCCGGCAGGCTGTTCCACAGTCGGGGCCCATAGAAACTGAGAGCCGCCTCCCCGTGCTTTATAGAGCTAATCTGTGGTATGGTCAAAAGGCCAGTACCGGAGGACCTCAGGGTCCGCGGGGGCTGATAGAGTAAAAGCAGGTCAGATAGGTAAAAAGGCCCAAGACCGTTAAGACACTTAAAAACTAGTAAAATAACCTTAAAATCAATCCTGAAACGCACGGGGAGCCAATGCAGTGACCTTAAAACCGGTGTAATGTGCTCCCGCCCTCTGGTCCTTGTCAGCACTCGTGCGGCTGAGTTTTGTAATAATTGTCAAATCGAAATGCTCTTTTTGGGAAGGCCAGAGAGCAGGGCATTACAGTAGTCTAAGCGACAGGAGATAAAATCACCTCTGTGCTGGCCTGAGAGAGAAACGGGCGGACTCTGGCTATATTCTTAAGATGGTAAAAACCTATCTTTGTTATGTTTTTGATGTGTGGAATAAAACTGAGCTTAGAGTCAAAAATCACACCCAGATTTTTTTACAGATTGCGATAAATAAAATCCTTTAACTTTGGTAAACGTTTCTCGTTCTGGCCTTCAGGGGCCTGTTTCAGGTAGCTGGTTTTGAGGCAACCCGGAGTTTGTTCGCTCTGAGTTGGTGGAAACTCTGGGTTTTCCGTTTCAGGTAGCAGGTTCAATGCAACCGAGAGTCAGTTACTGCGGCAACATACGCCGTGGGTCTAACCTGCTGGATAGGTGGTTAGACCTACCCTGAGTTTGTTTTCACTTTACGCTGCAGCTCCGACTGAAGAAGGAGTGTCACTGTCACACGCGTCCCTGTACAGTTTGAAGCAAAATCACTCCACAGAAATCTCCATCGGGATGTTTTTATCATTTCCTGATGATTTTACGTTTGACCGATCATTTATCTGATCAGTAGCCTTGTTCTCAGCCCTCGGTCCGTTCATATAGGCGGCCACCTTACACATCGTGACATGCTCTACATTCAGATTAATAAACATATTTGTATTGTATGCTTTTTAACGTCTGTGCCACTGAACAGATTTATGTCAGGTGGATTCATGTAACGCTGCGGCTGCACGCGATTGTTACTGTTCACTTGTGCGATCCTAAAGTCACAGACGAGCCCTTTTATATTCATATTATAGCCTAATATGAATATAAAAATTATATAAATAATTATATAATAATTTAAACTGTGATCACTTGAGGAAAATGGATCTGGTAATAAATCAATCAGGCTCTTCAATGGAAACTGTCACCTTATGTGTCAGACGTTAATGTCTTTCACTCCCCATTTAAAAGAAGCGACAGTCTGTTTACTGCACAGTGGGCTATTAGGCTACAGCTTCCCAAATACAGCGAATATAAAACACTGTCAGAAATGCTGTGCCGCGCCAGCTTTATTACTTTACTGCTGATATGCGTAACTTTTTAAAATAGACTATGGCTTCTCATACGGAAGCGAAATGATTGCTCTGTTTTTTTCTGAATTGCCGAGGAGATTAGATCAGAGTTATGTGACAATATACCCGTTAATTATTCTCCATAGGCTACCATAAACTCATTCGTTAATATTTCTAACTCCAGTGGGAGGAGCGGAGAAGTTTTTTTTTCTTTTTTTGAGAAGTGGAGAAGTGGGAGGATCACGCATTTGTTTCTTCTGTTTCCATGGTGAATCATGTTATCAGCGATCCATTGACGATGGCTTTTATGCACACGCTCCACCCAGAGTGAACACGCTCAGAGTTGATTAACCCAACGCTGATCCACTGTTCTGTAACCGAAAACCCAGAGTTGCTTATCAACCCTGCGCTCTGAGTTAACCAACTCAGAGCGTATGATTAAACCCAGAGTATGTAAAACCAGCTACCTGAAACAGGCCCCAGGACCAATGAGTAAAACCTCTGTTTTGTCCTGGTTGAACTCTAGGAAATTTGCTGCCATCCATGTCTTGATATCTAAAATGCAGTTAAAAATAATCTATACCAAATGTAAAAACTAGCCAGATAACGATTCTCAAGGAAAGCTGATCTCTGTGCAGGGTAGTCACACTGTGCCACTGTCGGCTCCTTAAGGCTTGACGGCTGCTTTCAGTTTGGTGGCCACTTAACTAACTTAACTTGGGGGCTCATATTTAAAACTGCATTTCCTGGAAGGCAATAAATCCAGTTGTTTATGTGTGTTTACTGCATATGTCAGGGAGCAATTCAAACTTCAACTCCCCCTATGTGCTGGCACACACACACATGACACTATCTGAAAGGTTAAGACAGATAGATAGAGGGAGGCGGGGTGTAAAGGTGTCCCCTCCCCCTTTACCGTATGTATCCACCCACAGTGTGTGTCTCTCTCTCTCTCTCTCTCACACTGTGTGGTCAGGACACACATGGGAAGCTCAGCTGCCCCAGTGGATTACTACCAACACTGACAGGGGGAAAGGTCTAACTGTTAGGAGCAGGGACGGTGGAAGCAAAGGAGAAGTGTGTGTAGAAGTGTGTTGCAGGCCGACTGATACAATAAGCGCACAGGAGCAGAGAAGACTTTTTCTGTACTTCACCTCACACATGGACTGGAAACAGCACAGTAAGTGTGTGTGTGTGTGTGTGTGTGTGTGTGTGTGTGTGTGTGTGTGTGTGTGCGTGTGTGTGCGTGTGTGTGTGTGTGTGTGGGTGTGTTTAATGCTCTAAATGTAGTCTATAGTACATCCCAGTGTTGAAGGCTAAAGGTGTCAGCTTGCAGTAGACAAACAGACAGAGAGTGGACAACACACTGGATGTGTCAAGATGATAAAGTCAGACAAGCATTTTGTCACAGAAGTCAAAGCCATTATATTAAGTGGCTCTGTGTTGGGAGGTTTATTAAGCCAGCTCCACAGTTTACAGGGGTGTTTGAGAGAGGCATCAAGAGGAACAAAGAGCTAACGGGATAGGCTATGCACACTCACAAACATTTACAACAAAGTGTCACGGCAGAAAAGTCATGAGTTGTTAATCATCTGCCATAGATAGACCTGCAAACCACAATGAAAATGTGTTCACTTTACACTCTGAAACATTAGGATTATCTTGTTCATTTGAGCATATTTGATCTTATTGTAGGGTGTGTGTGTGTGTGTGTGTGTGTGTGTGTGTGTGTGTGTGTGTGTGTGTGTGTGTGTGTGTGTGTGTGTGTGTGTGTGTGTGTGTGTGTGTGTGTGTGTGTGTGTGTGTGTGTGTGTGTGTGTGTGTGTGTGTGTGTGTGTGTGTGTGTGTGTGTGGAAGCCGACTTTCTTTCATATGCTCATCTTGGAGTACAGCATGCTTTGTGCTACTACACTAAGTGCTAGGATACAGCATGTTTGAAGGTAGGACATTTAGCCACACTGAAAGGAATCAATGTTAAGATATTTACTCGTGAATGAATTAGGAATTACATTCAGTTGTAAAATAGTACAAGTTGACTAGGAGGCCAGTCTTCTACTTTCCATCATTACTGTATGTGTCAGACTAAAGACGAAGTTAGAGTCTTATGTAACTGGGTTGGACTTCACACTTGAATAGGAGACAGCAGGTGCTAGTGGTGTCTGGACACTGGATTCATGTTCCTTATTCCATCCTATGAAAGCTGCTCATGGGTGCATATGCCAGAAAGCCTCGACAGGCTCTGGCATATATGCAAGAGAGGCTGGCTGCAGACCTCCACTGACAGGCTCTTCCGTTTAGATCTCCACTGACTGGCAGGAAGTAAAGCAATACATTATGTGAAGAGGAAATTATAAAATAAAATCAAGTATAGGCACTTCCTGTTTTTTTTTGATAGTTCTGATTACTCAATATTTTTCAAGCGGCAACCTCTGGGGCTCAGGTTGAAACCCTGGAAGTGTTCAAATGCCCATTTTCACAACAGAACAATTTACAGCCTGGTTTCAAAAGCTTTTTCAAACTGTATAATAAAGTTTTTTCCCCATGATAACTGTGAGGGGGGTGAATAATTTAACCACGCTCTTTTTTATTTTATAAGAGGTTTACATTTATGAATAATTAGGGGGAAGGTTAGGTTTGAGTGACAGTTAGCCGCTGCTCTCAGCTGGGCTCAGAGGCTAGTTAGCATGTTAACTCAACAGACTGCTTGTGGTGATGTTACCATAGGCTACGTGACATTATGGCTTGCCGTGGGATTAACTGTACTAACAGACTGTTTAAGAAGCACTGCGGCCAAATGGCCATGGAGGCGCTCCCAATGTAATTTCTCACAGCCCGGTTGTTTTTACCAGGCTTTCAATACATCGGCTGTTGTAAAATACAAATCAGAGTTTTGGAATGACTTAATGCCTTTCACTGACCCATCTGAACGGTGTAGGCTACCTTCAACCAACTGGTGCAGTGTAGACAAACTTCAAATTTCCAGCCTGACAGTGGAGGTGAGCCTCCATTATTTTTTGTAGACCAACATCAATACAGTTTCATACGGTGGCGCTGAGCATTCACCAAATAAAAAAAAGTTAAGATAAGGATCACCCTCTCATTCATCAATAACGTGGCTGCTGGCTGCAGGACGGCAACAATGACGCTATCGTCTTTTATTTCCTGCTCGGATTGAGGCATTGGGAATTATTGATGTTTCTTAATGAGGAGTGTAGATCATTGGGTTAAATGATTATGCATTTTGTTTGTTCATTATGAGCCACCGGAGCCACCATACTGTGTTGCCTTATCCAATCAGAATGCCCGGTGGGCTAGTTCACTTTTACCTCCTGTTTGTTACTGTATCGGAGCACAGTTTTATTGAATGCTTGGATTAAATGCAGTCGTTTAAACTCTGTGTGATCCTTGACTCATACAAACACATAAGAACTTTCTACAAGGAGGGCATAACAATGAGTATAGCCATGTCAACTTTGCTCAGACATGCAGTCACTGGGACTGTTCAGGAGAAAAGCCTGCAGCCAGCCAGCCATCGTTATTGATGAATGAGAGGGGCGAGCGATCCTTATCTCGTAATAACGAGATCCCTTTCTCGTAATAACGAGATCCTTTTCTCGTAATTACGAGATCCTGAGTGTGCTAACGGCTACATTAGCTGTGAAACTTTTTTTTATTTGGTGAATGCTCAGCGCCACCGTAGTTTCAGGCCGCTATGAGCGTTAGATTTAAAGGGATAGTTCAGTATTCTTGAAGTGGGGTTGTATGAGGTAAGCTACTTAGTGTGTTACCCTATGGAGATAGATGGTGATTAGCGCAGTTACGAGTTTAGTGGAGATGTTACTGTAGCAGAAGTCAGCATTGTATTGTTGCAGACAGGTCCAAGGGAACAAGGTTTTTTCTCCACATATATCAATGTCTACCGGAACAATAAAAATCCCTTCAGTTTTACACTAAACTGAGATTTTTTCCACATATTTTTTGCCTCCAGACAGCTGTATATTTTGGTTTTCTTGTGTCTCTTGAATACTCTTAAATCTTAGTTTAGTATACAATTTATGTTTTAGGTTAGGTAAGTAATTTGTATATGTGTATAAAAAAAATGCACTGATCGACATGACGCAACGTAACACACTAACTATGCATAAGAATCTCATACAACCCCACTTCGAAAATACTGAACTATCCCTTTAATGTTTGTCATGTCAAACATACATTTGCTGAGTCAAGAGTTCTTTTTGCTGTGAGACCATGTGCAGTTGCATCCATTCCATCCATGTCATCATATTTGTTTCCATTTTTCCCTCTCTGACGAGATATGACAACAACCTATGAATAGCTGAACAAACTGAAGCAGGATTAATAAAGCTTTGCTTCCTATTTAGTTGTCTTCATTAATACCGTATACAACCATAGCAGGTAGCTTCCATTACTGTTGAGATAACAGAAGATACTGCTATCACTTGTACCGTGCCCTTTACAAGATATTTCACAAGTGAAGAGTTGTTTTGTGAATGTTTTCATAAGATGGCATGTTTCCCTCATGTATGCTAACAACATGAACTGACAAGCTTATACTGTGTCATGAATGCTACTGCTTTGAACCTGCTAGGCAGTACCCCTCATCAGCACAAGCCTGACTTTAATTATTCTAACGGGAAAAGCCACGAGTGAAAATAATCCGAAATGGATTAATCAGTTTACATAAACTCGGTCTTATTTCTGCTATCATTCTGATCACCTTTTGATAGAATTTGACTCACCAAAGTCAATTGTTAAAATGAGGCCTATTGGCCTGGACATGGATTGTGCACCCACATAGTCTTTACTTTGCACCCACATACGTTCCCTGTAGAATTATTATTATAAAGTTTTGATATCACACATAAAGTATTTTAGATCAGTTTGGTAAACAGCTTGTTTCTTGGCTCATTATACTTTATTTTAGCAATGTCAATGTATCGCCACAACACAGAAATGATTTTGTAAGCACAATGTTATGGCAACTGATTCAATCATGGCCAACACTACAGAAAATAACTAGTGTTGAAGTATACCAGAATTATAATTTAATTGATATGCTATTTCCATCTCCAAATCTCAATTTTCTGTACCTCCTCCATGAAACAACCCTCTGGTTTCCATGGGATTCAGGTGAGGAGCTTTAGTGATTAGAAAGGCTTGCACCATGGACATTTCTAATCTCTATGTCCGACAGTCACCATAGTGAATAGTATGATGAACCTGCACATTGGCATACATTCAACACTGCACATTTGCACTGAAAGCGAAGCGGGGCTTTAGAACGTACAACATACAGTAGACGTATGCGTTCTAGCACATTGGTTGCTTCTTCCTGAGGTTTAGAGACTTGATCAACAGTTTGTGTTAGTGAGGTGACCTTGTCTTTATTGTCTGCTGTATTGTAAGAAAAACACAAGCTCTGTGTGATAATCTGGTTTTTCAAGCAAACGGAACAGCTTGGTGTCAAATATCTCCAGCTGAGCATTTGATGTCTATGTGTGTGTGTGTGTGTGTGTAACTCAGATTATGTTCTCCCTCTAATAAAGCACTTGCAGCTCTGGTCAAAGAGTCTCAAAATCTATGCTGATCCACTTTAATTGTGTCTATTGTTCTGGCATGGACAACTAAATATGAAATCATAGTCTAGACTGCAGCTAGTCACTTGACTAAACCTTAACAGTCAACCAATTCATTATTGTACAGCATCACCCTACTCTTCATGACCACTCATTTCATTAAAATGTATTTGTAAAATATAATGGAATGATGGAACATTCAAACTGTACAAAAAGTAATTTAATCAAATGCAACCAGACACAGTCACAACAAATATTATGAGAGAAACTTAACTTTGTATGCTAGCCAAGCATAGTCCATTAGGAACATCAGACACAATGTGCACAACCTGAAACTAATTTACCAACTGCCAAACCAATTCTGCTGAACTCCAAACACATGTCCTGCCTTAGACTCATATTCTCATTCCAAAACACAATTTTTTCACTACACTACACACAATTCTCTATATCTTGCACACTCTTCCTGAATTCTCTCTCCTAGTGTTGACACATGACACACTGCCAATCACATTTCTAAACTCAAAAGGCTTTTGTGCAGTTAGCTATAGAAGGGTCAGAGATGAGCTCCTGTTTGCTGTGATTTACAGTAGACTGCACATGTGGGAACAAATACAGTTTTTGCTGAATGGTGTAAACACTAAAAGTGACTGCTATGACCACAGCTTCACAACCTCTTACTTTGATGACCATGCCCCAAACATAAACACCAACCCTACAAACACAATATATGCTTTGCACTGTGTTTGACATTCTCCAACACACTTCTTGAAGAAAAAAATATATATATTAATAACTAATTGAATACCAATCAGTCTGAGCCTTAGCACTACAAATAGACCTCAGGTGAGCTCAGTTTATGGTTGAATTTTTTTGATTCACAGCCTAGGCTCTGTAAACTGGTATGCATACAAAGGGAATGTAAACAAAGGGGGCCCAGCATGGTAAGCAACATGCCCGTTTTCAGAACCTAGGCTGTGTATGAACACCACATTTTTTCATGCGCACTCACAGTACAAGCAGGAAGCAGATTGTGAGGAGATATTCACAGATTTGACAAAAGGTGATTTTTTTTCAACAAACATTCTTCAGAATTGCTTACCTCGCCTTTTACAACAAGAATGGACCTTCCAAACAGAGTCAACAGTGTTTTTGAATACTACTACTGTTGTCTACCATTGAGAATGTAGAGTAGTTAAATATACATAACGTATGCATATAAAGTATGTAGGAACATGTATTGATTCCTATTGGAAGTGTCCTCATGCACGAGACAGCCCAGACGAAGGATCTTCTCATGGTATGTTAAGTCATACGACCTATAGATGTGAAGGCTTGGCCACGTGTTGTCAGAGCACTCCATTGTTCACTCAAAATATGCTGCCGTCGAAATATGTGTTCAGCCTATTGTGTTGCAGCATTACATATACATCAGCAGCTTCTCTGTTGGGCTTAACTCCATTCTAGTTCTTTGTGCTTGGTCGGCACTTACATCCACAGTGTCCTCTGCAGAATCAAAGCCAGACTTGTGAACAGATAGTTTGGCCGCTGTTTAAATCAATGCAATGATGATAGTCCTGTTTGAATACTGTCCACCAGATGTCTGTCTTTAATCTCAACGACTAGTAAAAGACTCCCTCTCAGTATACACCTTTCTCTTCTCTTTTTGAAAAGACCCGGTGCATTCTCAACTTTTTCAAAGTTGACAAGTATACAAAGTGGCATTTCTTCAAACATATTAATCAGAGCAGCATCAAAGAGATTGGTTTTCATTGCATTAGAAGTACACCGAGACACTGAAGTGCAGTGCACTAGAATAGCAAAAAGAAGTAAAGTTAAGAGTAACGTGTTTATGTATAGAGGTAATATGTAAATAGTATGTGCTGCAGTTACATTAGGCTGCACCAGTTACACTAGGCAGTATGGAGAACACAGAAAATGAATTAACTACAGCAGAGTAAATTTGCAGAGCACAGTAGTAGATTAACCCTTCACTCACAGCTGGCCAAGACACTGTTAATGATGTGAGTTATAAATAAACTGTAGCCTACAGCATGTCATTAGATTATTCCCTGTTTCAATTCCCATGTGATCACAGAATCAACACAAGACAAATACTAATACATAGAATGCACAATTGACATACCATTGTTTGATGATATAAAATATACTAGTCATATTCAGACACATGTCTTGCTGAGCGCACAGCATTATGGTTAGACTTTTTGTCTGACTTGCAGCTGCGGCTGGCTGCGGCTCGGCTGCATGAGACTTTGAAGTCCCGCGGGATCAAGACGGACACAGACACTGGAGTACGTCACTGCAGTTTCTCCCCACGGGCTGCGGGAGCAAAATGTTTGATGGGAAACGTCTTGCTGAGAGGCGGAGCTGAGCGCATATTTATTTGTAAAAATAGACTACTATAGCGTAACATATTCACGTTGCGAAGGGAGAATTACTTCCTCCTTTATTTGGATTGTAAAAGATGTATCACTTGTAGGCTGGTCTAATACATGTAAGAAAGATACAGATTTTTAGGGATATATCTTGTTTCTTGTTGTTTTGCTTAACGGCCTTCGCTTTTTTGAAGTGTTTCCTCCTCTTGGTTTTGTTGTGTTCTGTTTCTAATCGGTTGTAGTAGGCCTATGTGTAGCCCCTCTACCAATATGTTTCTAATGCCTTCAAAATAATACTAGGAAAACAAACTGCATCCGCAACAAAGACACTACTTCCGACGGCACATGCAAGTCGAGCAGACTAGGAGCTGTCCGGCTTCAGTCAGACTTTTGACCCCTTAGCATTGTATTTTATGGTTAGGATTTGGCTAGTTGTACACTAGTTGCTATCATTCTGAGTTACCATATAAAGCCATCATATTTTTGTCAGTTTGTGGACAGAGAATTACATGCATCACTCAAAAAAGTAATATTTAGGTAACTTAAACTTCAAACCATTAGTCAAAGAGCACTTTGTGTGTGTGTGTGTGTGTGTGTGTGTGTGTGTGTGTGTGTGTGTGTGTGTGTGTGTGTGTGTGTGTGTGTGTGTGTGTGTGTGTGTGTGTGTGTGTGTGTGTGTGTGTGTGTGTGTGTGTGTGTGTGTGTGTGTGTGTGTGTGTGTGTGTGTGTGTGTGTGTGTGTGTGTGTGTGTGTGTGTGTGTGTGTGTGTGTGTGTGTGTGCGTGCGTGTATGCAAAAGTGTGACTTATCAGCAAAAGCAGGTTTAGTAGGTCCTGGTAGTTAACGGTTTACTCCTATCAGCTTGCACCGTTGCTATGAGGAAACTGATAGGACCTTTAACTTCAAGGAAACTTTCAACCTGTCATTGTTGATAAGTCACATTAAGGTGTGCGCGCCGGCAGGCACACGCACGCACCCACACACACACAGTACACAAACTAATCTCCTTATTACTCCTACGTGTAAGGCATACAGAGATAATGAATATCTTCAATATTAGAAATAAGATCAAGTAAAATACGATCACCTTAACCCATTAATGACTAGGGCACCTGTGAAAAACACCTCTTAAAGCTCCCATATTATACACTTTTCGGTTCTATTATACACCATATTATATGGTCTTAGTGGTCCCTAATACGTTTTTCTTTAATTGTTTGCTGAAAAAAACTTTCAGATAATTTATTGTACTATGCTGATGTTCAGCTAATCTCACAATGGCCTATTTTTTAAAAAGAGCTGCAGCTCCCCTCGTAAATATACAATCTTTGAGCTCCCCCCGCCCCCTGTCCGGAAGCGAAGCCAGATACGCCTCGCCCTCTGTCTGTCAGGGCCGTGGACCAATAAGAAATAGGGGTGTGGGCTGCACAGTGGAAGCTTCTGGCTTTCCAGTTTGTGAGGTCAGAAACGAGGAGAATTCTGACTGGAGTATATTGGGGGGGAGGGGTGGGGGTTTCAGAAAGGGGGAGAGTGAGAAAAGAAGAGATTGTTATTTTTTTAAATATTTTGGCAGTCTCTAGGCACACCGTGGACCCATGGATATGTTAGAACACATTTAAAAAGTGCATTTAGCATAATATGTGACCTTTAAACCTTATGGCAATCTAGGATACATATGCTTATCTCCTGAGGGTTTTCTGAAAACCAAAACCTTAATATCTAAGTCTCTGTAGCACATAAAAACATGAAATAAAATACTTTTAAAAGGTAAGGTTCACAGGTTTTTATTTAAATAGAAGAAAAAAAATGAAAAAAAAAAAAAAAAATTATATAAAATATAACAGCCTACATTGTTTTTTTTGTTGGTTTTTTTAACATGCCACTCCTGTTCTCGATCCAAAGGATCATCCGGTACTACACCACAAACCTCTTCCTCCCTCTCAAACTCCTCTCCCAACTCTATGTCGATGCCCTCGCTGTCAAACTCTTCCGCTGACTCAGCCATCTTTTCATTTAAAAAAAATGAAAAGATGGACAAGAAACGCACGTGTATGTCGGTTTGATTAACATGATTTTCGGCCAACCAGACAGCATTTGGAAGGTCACGTGGTTTTAAAAATTCAACAAGACCCGCCTCATGCGTATTTGAACCAATGACAGATCATTCTATGCTGCACGCGCCATGAAAATGACAACAAAACAAAAATGCTCCGCCATGCAGCAGCCGGCAGGAGAGTTAGAGTTGCGCTACGCCGTAACCGGCGGGAGATACGATGTTGCGTCGCGAAGCATTTGCCGGCAGGAGAGTCAGAGTTGCACATTGCAGTAACCACCGGGAGATACAATGTGGCGTCGCGCAGCAGCCGTCATCAATGGGTTAAACTCACACGTGTGTGCCATAAGTCCTCTGTCAAAGTGTATTGTTGGAATAATATGATAGAACTAGAATGTTAGGACTTCCAGAAGAATGTTAAAGGGACTCACACCCATCGTGCAATTGAGAATTACAGCACTATCACACCATCCCGCCTCCCTCCAATGCCCCCACACCCTCGTTCCATGCTTGTATCACTAGTTTCACTTCAGAGTTGTCGGCCAGAATACCACTTATGGCCAAAGGCGTCAGACTATAAGCATGAGACTAGGAGAGGAGGAGTAGGGTTTTATCCGCTCTTTATTTTCCTTCTTTCACAGGCACAGTCGCATATAGATTGCGGGAAAAGAACAAAGGTTTAAACTCCGCTCGTGAGGAGACGTTACAACAGCTGTTGCGACCCGCGAATCGCATGCAAACTATATTATAACAGCGATCGGGACTGCATGTACATACTCACACACGGGTGATTCATATTTAAACTCAGATAAACACGTTTCCATGTGGAATGATCGCTTACTGCGGCAACGCTCACACATCCGACCGAGGGAGAAGAGAACGGAAACTAAACAGGCTCTCTGTCCGACTGACGTCACGGCCCTAACTGACTGCTATCCACACTGAACAAAACACATTTTCACACACTGTAAGAACTAACAACACTGTAACTTATGAACGTTGGGGCCTTTTCTACAATGGTCGCTACTCGCTACTGTCTGCCGTGGAATCAAAACAAACCCTCTAGTTGAGAATGCGCAATACAGAAGCAGACCGCAAACAGACAGGTCTGTCAGCCAATCAAATCGTGAATTTTATACATATTTTTCACAATATTATGAGATGGAAACCATTGTTTGTTTTTACTCCTGGTGGGTCTGTCTTATATTTTAGAGTGTAATTATCTTATTAATACCATTTTAACCTAATCCAAAAAAAGTGTAAAAATGCACCAAAGGTAAGAGTCGCTTTAATAGAAAAAAATGTAATTAAAATGTTCTACAGTTTGTTTGTGATTGCAATAAAGAATTTCAGTTTAAAACTGTCTGTGTTGTTTGAAGAGACGATGATGTGGCAGCTCATCAGTGTCTTATTATCTTTATTTTGTTTTTTGTTTGTTTTTACCTTAGAGCTTTGCGTGTGTGTGTGTGTGTGTGCACTCGTGCGCGCGTTGTGCATGCATGCTATCTAAAATATTTTAAATTAATGGACCGAACACATTGTTTAGTCTATAATATGTAAGAACATATTTCCAGAGCTTATTCCCAGACCCCAGGGTGATATCTGCAAACGTTTCATTTTTTTCTGACCAGCAAGTCACTGTTTATATTACAGTGATCTAAAACCAGAGAACAATGTAAATCATAATATTAGAGAGACTGGAACCTGACAATGTCTGGAATATTTGTGTGATAAATGACAAAATGACTATATAGAACGTTGGTGAATAATTTGATGACTTGCAGTCAGGGATTCTGGAGAACGCTTGTCAAAATCACTAGGGTTGGCCCTTTGTTTACATGCCAGTTTACAGAGCCTAGGCTGTGTATTAACACTGGATTTTTTTTCAACACACACCCACACACACACACACACACACACACAGACACACACAGTACGGACAGGCCAAAAATTTCAACATATTGTCTATATAACTCTGATGGTGGTTGTTTCTCTCTGTCTCAGGTGCCATGCTGACGTCACAGTAACTAAAGGAAGTGGAGGACAGGGTGGAACTAAGGAGAAGTTCTCGAGAGTAAAAAAGATCATGTTAAAGTATGTGAGCCACAGGAAGGACTGAGCTGGCCCAAACTACCGAGGAGCCTTACTAAGGCCTACTGGACATGACAACATCACAGACAAAGCAGTTAGCTGAGAAAAGAGGATTGGTGTGAGGGGAGACAAGACAAGACAAGACAAGCCAAGCTTGAGAAAGGGTCAGAGATGAAATAACAAACTCTACTGTATACTGTATGATAACTCCACTATAAAAAAATACAAATAAAGCAGACAAGGGAAGACGCAGCTCCAGAAGAGTAGAAGCCAGTGTTCCTGGGATCAGTAGAAATAAGCTCTGGTCGCTCACAATGTTCATGAACTTTCGTCGTATCCACAAGTGTCAGTGCATGCAGCTGCTGAGCATGGGCCTGATCCTGTGTGTGGTGATGGTGAGCTGGGAGGAGCTGGACCACCACGTGGTCAGCCACATCCGCTCCTACTCCTACCGCTACCTGGTCAACAGCTATGACTTCAACTCCTCCTCCAGTCAGCACACAGACAGCGGAGGGTCAGTCCACTATCCCTACCTCATCAACCACCCAGAGAAGTGTAGGGGAGGGGATGGCAAGAGCCTGGACAACGTGCTCTTGCTCCTGTTTGTCAAATCCTCTCCAGGGAACCATGAGCAGCGGCAGGCCATCAGGGACACGTGGGGCAACCAGAGCTTTGTCTGGTCCTCGCTGCGGGAGAGTGTGAGGGTAGTGTTTGTCCTCGGGGTGCATCCAGACGTGGGGCAGAGAGCCGGGCTCCAGAGCAGACTGCTGCAGGAGGACAGGGTCTACGGAGACCTGATCCAGCAGGACTTCATGGACACCTTCCACAACCTGACCAGCAAGCTCATTCTGCAGTTCCACTGGGGCCAGGAGTATTGCCCCCAGGCACGCTTCCTCATGTCAGCTGACGACGACATCTTTGTCCACACGCCCAATCTGGTTCGGTACCTGCAGCTACTGAGCGGAGAGTCGGGGGCCAAAAACCTGTGGGTGGGGCATGTACACAGAGGAGGCCCCCCGGTTCGCCGTAAAACAAGCAAATACCATGTCCCCTACGAGCTGTACCCCTGGCCCTCCTACCCAGACTACACTGCTGGAGCTGGCTATGTGTTATCAGGGGACGTGGCCGCTAAGATATATCAGGCCACTCTGGTGCTGAACTCCTCCATCTACATCGACGATGTTTTCATGGGGATGTGTGCCAAGGCCATGGGCGTCTCCCCCCAGGAGCAGTATTACTTTGCAGGGGGAGCCAAAGCTCCATACCACCCCTGCATCTACGAACGCATGATCACATCGCACGGCCACGCCAAGGATGTGCGCTCGCTGTGGCAGGCCGCCACAGACCCTACGCTGCCCAGCCACTCTAGAGGACTTCTGGGTAATTTGTACTGCACAGCGGTGAGAGTGATGCTGCTTTGTCTTCCATATTACCACAACACATACTCCTGTATGGCTGCTTTTACATGAAGGGTCTTGTGATGGCCCATCGACTGCTGACAAATTATTTGTAACGCACAAAAACTTTGTCTTTCTCGTATGTGTTATATTTCTCTCTTTGCTGCCATGATATGTGTTGTGTCTGTCATGTAATAAAGATGAAAGCTGTTCTGTTAAGCAAACAAATGCACACACTTGTTTTTCAGACATCAGTGGGATCAGACTTCACTTTGTTTACGCTAAAGAGAGAGAGAAAAGATTGGTGGAGCCAGCTTCATACTGAAGTAGTACTGTACATACTACTAAATATTAGCTCTGTGTGGAGAGTCTAATGCCTACCACACACTACAGGACTCTTAACAGACTTTGAAAAGACTGAAGACTGACACCCTCTCACATCTAAATACAATCAACTCACACCTGAAGACAATACATCATTAGTTATTTAGTCACAGAATGAGATATTGGCAAAGACAGGGGATCTCATATTGCAAGACTTCAACTAGATTCCCTTTGAGATTAATATTATTTCCAATTGTGCTACCGGGGATTAAAAGTCAATTCAATCAAATAAAAAGTTATATTTTATCAGGAAAAATGGACTGGGTGGACTCTAAAGGCCCGGACACACCGGCCCGATAATCGCCGTCGTAGAGTCCTGAGGGGGCGGGGACACGAATCTGTTTGGTGTGTGCCGTGAAATCGGTCGTCGTAGATGTCGTCGGGCAGTCTTTCAGTTGGAGCAATTTGATTTGTGGAGGGCTAGCGAATCAGTGAAGCCCGGAAGTGAGGCGGGTAGCAGAAACAGCTAACAACAGCTAGCCATTGTTTTAATGTGTTTGTTTGTTTCGTTCAGTGAGTACTCGCATACATCAACCCTTGTTGACTGCTCGACACCATGCTCGACACCCTCTGCTAAAAATTGTGCTCTTTATGGTCCATAAATATTAATATGTATTTCTATCTATATTTATGGTCTAGAGAGCCGTCCCATCATTTCCGGCTTCCGTATTTTTTCGGGCCACAATACAGATTAGCGCCGTCTGCTGTTATGGAGACATTACGTACCGCGCAAGCGCAGAGCGTACTGAAAGTCAGCAGTCGGCTTGGTGTGTTCTTTGCACTTTTTGGGCCGCGACGGGAAGACTGGAGCTGCCTGAATCGTCAAACTCCATTTTCGGGTAGTCGGACTGGTGTGTCCTGGCCTTAATCTTAAGTAAATATAATCAACTATGTGCCCTTATCACATAGGCTAAATGTCATGCCTGATCACGTTAAAAACAGCAAACACGATTGTTATTATTTAATTCAGTAAGTTAATGAACTGAACGAAGCTGTGACATAAGGCTTACAGCAGAGTGAACTGTAAGATCACGCCGCAGCTTTTTGCCACATGTGATACAGTTATTGATGCAGAAAATGTCAAATAGCCTAAAGGCCTACTCCTGTATACAGCGCCTCTCTATGCGCTCACTTCAAATGATTTTACCTGGCGATCTACACCAGAGCCGGCCCGAGGCATAAGCAAACTAAGCGGTCGCTTAGGGCCCCCGACCGCCAGGGGGGCCCCCATCAAAAAAATTAATAAAAACATTTTTTTTTTTTTAGTTTGTGTGTTTGATATTAACAACATATTATGCAAATGTGAGTTATCATACAAGAAAAAGAATAAAATGTTTTGGTCTAGATAATTAATAGCATAAAAATATAATCAGTTAATCTGGGAGGTAATCCGAAATTATCTGATCATGTCACGTTCACATCCATGCACAGTGTGTATTGAGTTTATTTAAAAACAATTGGAAATGGGGCTGCCCTCAGTTGCCCATGCACTGTGTATAGTCTATAGCCTATTTCAGCCTCGTCTGTGAAAAAAAAGATACAGTAGCTGGACAACAGAGTTCTTCTGCTTCGTTCCTCTCACTGCATTTAAATGCATTCATTATATTATAGAGAAATATGTCCTGTAAAAGAAAAAAAAGCTCCAAGCCCAACCCAGCGGACCCTCCGTAATATTTTATTTTATATTAATATTTTTATGAAAAATCCATGTGTCCTTCTTCAATAGCTTCTAATTCATCCGACCCAGTGTCTCCAAATTATTTGTTCACACAAAATTTCTCAGATTTAGCTTCTTAATTTTCCTCTCAAAGTGCACCAGATTCATACATTTCACTTTAAAAATGTTAAAAAAAATCTCACGGGGGGGGGGCATACCCCCGGACCCCCCTAGGAGGGTCTAAATCTTGGCTGTCTAATATTTTCGCACAGCTGCACAATGGAAGCACTAGCGGAAAACACTGGATGTGTGAATGATATTTAACAAAGATCTATAGTTTCAGCAGCGCTAACATTGGAGAGGGGCCCCCTAATCATATTTCGCTTAGGGCCCCCTGAAGGCTTGGGCCGGCTCTGATCTACACACACTGGCTGTTAATGAAGCGTTCTATAAAATCACAGGTTGCAACATTATTTCACTGTGGGCTTTTATATTTTTGGACGTTTTACGATATGAAATAGCCCACAATCCTTCAGTTTCTCTTTATGGGTACAGTAGCCTACATCACATCCAAATATCACTGGAACATCAGGAGAAGATGAGGACAATAAAATGATATTCAAACAGTTTGGGACATGACAGCTGTCACATGAGGACATCGCTGCAGACTCACAGGTTCACTAAAGCTTCTGCAAAGTAGATTCACCTTTGTCCGAAAATGGCTGACTGCATTTAGGCTATTCAATTTGTTGGTATTTATTAGCTGCAAATAGGCTAATAAATCAAAAGTAACTTAATCTTGATGTGGCTCAAAACTAAATGGATTTCCTAGGCAACCGTTCATTAGGGGACAGTGTGAGACTGAAATGAAATAGTGTAGGCTATAAATATAGCAAATTAGGCTTTTTACAGTCATAGAGAAAATCTATTAAATGGTGAAGTGTTTAAATCTGCAGAATGTTTAACTGCATTATAATGTCACGTTACGCACTGAGAGAACGATCGGTAAGATTAATTAATCAATTCAGTCATTTCCACTCTCTCCTTATTTGTAGTAACAGTTTTTCTTTTAACTCTCTGTTTTCTGCTGTTTTGTGATAATTCAGACTGACAAACTCTTCCTCTTGAGTGAAGTCAGCGACACACTTTTTTTTGTCAGCTGATCGCAATCAGTCTGTCTGTGTAAAGTTAGCGGCACAAGATCAATCCATTGTATGTGGAGGAAGAGTCAAATGACGTGTCCAACGCCATGACATCAGAAGTGTTATCAGTATAAAGTATAGATATACACAGCAAAAAGTAGAGTGTTGTATTTACTCCCACAGAATAAATTTCAACACTTTTTCAGGGTTTGTATAATGTAGGTCCAGATTTAGAGTTAAATTTAAGAGTTAAATTAACACTTTCAAAATAGTTAAATATTTAACACTGAACCAGAGTTCCTTTTTTAGCTCGCAAAAGAGTTAAAGTAACACTGAGGGATTAAACAAGCAACACTGTCTGTAGTTACTTTGTTTTTTTTACTATTTAGTAGTGTTATTTTTGCTCTCTAAAATGTCAAGCTTTTTTTAAATATTTTAATATTCAAATCTAATATTTATATTTATATATATATATAGGCTATATATTTTAATATATTATTAAATACCATCGATGATTCCAATAAACAAAGCAATTTTCCAAAGAAATATATTTATTTTTTCTGTTTCATGAAAGCAGTCATTCAAACACGTATACTTAAACATTATGAATGATGGTATAATGTACAAACTTCCATCTGCAACATTGTATGAGCAGTCTGGCTCTCAAGTCTCTGACTGTGGCTGAGTCCTTCAGTTCCCCACATCGATGTTATACACTATTGTCTACAGAAATGTCTAAACATTTACTAAATCAGCCTCATAGGACAAATTAAACACAAAATGTGCTTTGAAAAGTTCATCAAATGCCCCAAGGGAGCAGTTTGCCTGGCATGGGATGAGATGCATATCCATGGTGATGTAGAAGCTGTCAATCTTGCTCTTCTTCTGACACCCAACAGCAGGGAGTTATGACTGCCGACCCTGCTCCTCCAAACTGCAGCAGCACTAGGGTTGAGATAAGCAAACTGAACATTAGACATACAAATAATGTGCAGCCACAGAGATAACTATGTGTTGCTAAGAAGGTGAAAAGACACATTATCAGAATCACCTTAATAAATAATTACCCTATGAAAAGACTGCAAGTTTCTCGACTGCATCAGATGCACTAACTGTTGGAGACTTCAGACCTGGTGTTGGGGAAGGAGATGTATCAGCAACAAGGAGTCAGGTCTTGGTCGCAGGCTGAGGACAAAGAATCACATGGTTTAACTGAAAAGTGTTGTTCAAACTTCATTGATAATGTTTGAGTTGGTTTTAGTTAAGAGGGTTAGCTAGTTAACAGCGTAAGCTACTGTATACCACAGACTCCTAAACATGGCACTGCAAAGATAGTATTCTCTATAAATGTTTCACAGTAAAGACTGCAGTTCATAGCAACAATTTATAATTGTTTCAGTAAATTTAATCTTATTGTACTTACCCTGTCAATTGCATGAGGAGAAGATTGGCGCTGACTTGTATTCTTGTCTCCAAATGAAGTGGTGAAATGCAGGGGAGGAGCTTAATTAAATCTATGCAGAGTTGATATGAGTTGATTTAACTCTGACATGATTAACTCTGAGAAATAACCCAAACACTGAACACTAATCAACACTCATTTTTTTAAAGTAACACTTGGGGAGTTGAAATCAACTCGGAAATGTTTAACCCCAAAATGTCAATACTCCAGTTTTTGCTGTGTAGCGTAGTCAGAAGTGTCATCAGTCTAAAAATAGCTTAGACAAGTAATCATGTTCCTACGAGCAATTAGGTGTGGCCTTACCTGCGTCTGTTGGACAGACTCTCCTCTGTCTCATTGGTCACTACCACATGGGTGGAGCCTCCTTGGCTTTCCTCGTGCATCACCTCAATCTGTGTCACACACACACACACACACACACACACACACACACACACACACACACACACACACACACACACACACACACACACACACACACACACACACACACACAAGGTCAAGGTTCAACCTTATTGTCCCCGTGGGGAAATTTGTCTTGGGCACAGTGCATCATTGCTTTCCTAACATACACAGAGTACAACAGAACAAAAACAAAACCACAACCACAGACACAGACACAAACACAACCAGACAAACCAACACATAAACATCGAGAACATGGAGCTTTTGATTGATAGGACAGGTAAGTAGATAACACGGTTATATCATTAACATCGTCTTAATGTCTCCTTCTCAGGTTATCAGTCCCTGGAAATGATTTTACTGGACCAACAGTAGAGCAGCTGCAGAAGTAATATGATTGCTGGATAATATGTGAAAGAAGTGAAAGACAGAGCAAAGACTCTGGCGAATCTGAATTTGTACTGGTAGTGCGTCCATAGCGTTACCAGGCATTTAAGTAGAACTGTCTGGCTGCTAATTGTGGAAATGATAGGTATCCAGTAGGGCTGCTCGATTATGGCAAAAATTATAATCACGATTATTTTGATTGATATTGTAATCACGATTATTAAAGACGATTATTCATTGTAGGGATGCACCGAAATGAAAATTCAGCCAATTCTTTCAACATTACTTAAACAAAACTCCCAATTGTGCTCCTCAAACATAGCCTACAACTAAAAAGCCACACAAAATAAATAATCAGTAAAACCTTCGAATCTAAGAGTAAAATTAATATTTTACTAGGGATGTGATTGTGAACAACTCATTGATTTGTAGCCTACTTCGACTTATAAGAGGAGGTAGGCTATGAATCTACAAAAAGATCGACTTATTGCCTTCTCTTTTTTTGCAGTGCAGGTTGAGTTGCTGTAAAAAAAAATACACCACAGCTAACACTGTAATGTTCAGACTTCAGAATTTGCATCAGAGCGCTGATTCATAAAAATTAGAGGCTTTATTTAAATGAAGAACATGCTTAGGTGCTGGTTGTAACTTTTCGTCTGTAGACTGAAACTAACGGAGGGGGTGGGTCTCACTGTATATTTGCTCTTGTCGCGCAGATAGTTTGCCGACATGGCACAATATATTCAGGCTCGAGAAATGCTATCAGAAAGCGGAAGCCTTTCCCCTCAACAACATTAACGTGCAGGAATCCCCGACTATCATTTTACCCGTAAAGCCACAGAGCTTTTCTGCGCGGCGGCTCACGCCGGCGAGTTCTCACAGTGAACAGCAACAGCACAACATGAGCGTCCTCCGTACTATCGCCCGGGCAACACATCATGCATCTGCTGCGCTTGTGTTTGCCTTTTTCTCTTTTTTTCTCAGCGAACGTGTTAAGATTATAGCAGCCGTTTGTATACAGTCTATGGAGCAGCCACACAGCGCGCTCGGCAGCGATGCAACAATTCCGCCAGTGTTGCCAACTCCTCAGTAAAGAAAGTAGCTATTGGCTGTCCTAAAAGTCACTAGAAGTCGCCAGATGACGTCATCACCTAATTTGCATATTTGGAGATAAGGTTTTTTATACAGTGCAATTTTAATATGAGGTTCTAGTGTTATGAATGTGACAATCGCATAGAAAAAGGATGTTAAATGTTAAAGCGGCAACGAGTAACTTTTAAATATCTTTTAAACAGCCTCATGTTTCCTCTCATAATCATAAATTACCTTTAACAGCAAACGAGACCATCAGTGCAAAGAAAGACGTTTTTATATAGTTTTTATTACTGCATTTGATCTGGTCGTACACCCAGTCCGATTTTCGGTTCACGCGTGCATGCTCTATGGTCACATATCCGTATTGGTCACAGATTTCAGTGTGGCGCAGTTACGCGATTTGAGAAGCCTATCCCTCCAGGTGAGGGAAGGGGAGCGGGAGCCTTGTTTGAGACAGTTGTTTGTCGTCATAATGACTGATAACGGGGGTGAACCATAAAAGAAAAAAAAGAAATGCAATGAAGAAAAGCGAAAAGGGAGAGTGATAGTCGGGCGGGAGGGCGTTGCCAAGCAACGTATACACAATTTCACGCAGCGAACCTAGACTGCAGCATGGACTGCAGTGTTTACTCCTAAATGAATGAGCGGTAGCCTACTAAAACAAAGTTTACTTTGCCTCACCAGCATCATCAGATGACCATTATTCATCTGAAATAGTCATTATTTACAACATAAACACATTACCTCATCGTGATACTAACTAACTGCCATCTCTCGTTCATTCGCTTTGTGTGGGGACACGGACTCGTTCAGCTCCGTGAGAGGTGACAATGCATCAACTCATTGCAATCAGGTGTGTTTAGCACTTACTGGCATTAGTTGATGCTGTGTCACCCATAGACTCACGGAGCCGAAAAGAGTCCGGTGCCCTCACACTTTGCTTTCAACACACGGACACGCACCATATTGCTTCCTGATTATTTGAATCTGCACGCCCTGCACGCTGCCTGCACGAGCTAGAAAACAGCTTCACGACAGCTGGCGTCGTAATAATACTACCGCTTTTGTTCAAAGGTGTCGCCAACGTGCCGACTTACTCGTAGTGGCTTTAAGTTAAGCAGTAATCATACATGCTCAAAGTTTCAAAAGGCAATGCATACAATTTTGAATTGCACTTCTCATAGACTGTAAAAGAGGGGCGGAAAGCTGCTACTACAACTGCTAATAGGGATGCTAACGGTACACTAGAGCAGAGAGCTGCGCATCTCCTGCTCTGACAGCAGCTGGGAGGGACTGCTGCGTGAGGACCGGGCCGCCTGTCAGTGCTCTGTGACGGGGGACTCTTTTTTCTACATACTATATGTAGTAGATAGTGCTGTCAGTTTAACGCGATATTAACGGCGTTAACGTTTTTTCACAAGCTGTTGAATCAACTAGTAATGCTAGAACAACTGAAACACCACAAACTATACATATGGCTCGCATTTAAGTTACTGTCAATTCAAACGGAACATGTCCTACAGCGTAATTTCACATTAAAATCATTTAACTGGCAAAACGGCAAAACGTCAAGTCAATTCTGACTTTTATTTTGAAGCAGAAACCGGAACCAAGCGCAGCTGAGGTTCCTAGCTCAGCTGCGCGACCTTCACTAGTCTTCCGTGTGTGACTCTGAAGCTGGATCCCGATCCAGAGACCTACGCGGTCTATGAAGGCTATAGCCTCTGAAGGCCGATTCGAAGGCCGAACCAGGGCCGAACGAGCGTTGTTAAACGAGACGGTCTCTGCAGGTCTCCGTTTATGAGCATTTCCGGTTTGCGTAACAAGCCGTTACCTTGCGTGACGACTCGCCGCTCCTGTGCTGCCTAGCAACCCTGATTGCTGCCAACGGAGACAGTCTTGTCAACGGAGGAAAAAAGAAAAAGAAGTTGCCTACCAGACGAAAAGAAAAAAAAGTACAAGAAAAAAAGAAAGGAAGATAAAAGTTAAGAAGATGGAGCAACACGTTGCTGTTTTGTTATTTTTTATTTTATTTTATGCCATCTCTGAAAAAATCGCAATGAATCTTGGGATATGTTGGGCCGCGAAGGATCCATCTGTTGCAGCCTTCAAAACCGTGAAACGAAGGCTGCATTTCTCGGCCGCATATGAAGGAGCCTTGCAAATCGTTGCAAATGGAACAAGCCTTTGCACCGCTATGACGCAATCGGTCTTCAAATGCAGCCTTCGTAGGCTGCAACCCCTGAATTGAGATCCAGTGTGAGACCCATGCTCTGAGTCTACGCGGAAAAGAACAGAAAAGAAAGCTTGTCATTTGCAGAAGTCTTACTTATAACCCTGCGTTTACACCAAAACTTCCATGAATGTTAGTGGCAGCCGCCAGTCATTCATTTTCACTTTAATTTTCGCTACGAAGGGAGACTGAAGCCTCGGCTGCAGCAGTGCCATGGCAACCACCTGTGTGTCCACTCCACACACAAGCTGTATCCCATTACAGAAAAAAAAGCAATGAATCTTGGGATATGTTGGACCGCGAAGGATACATCTGATGCAGCCTTCAAAACCGTGAAACGAAAGCTGCATTTCTCGGCCGCATATGAGGAGCCTTGCAAGGAGCCTTTCAAATGGAACAACCTTTGTGCGCCGCTATGACGCAATCGGTCTTCAAGTGCAGCCTTCGTAGACCTTAACCCCTGTATTGAGATTCACCCACAGTCTGAAATAAGCCGTGGATGAAAGACTCCCAAAACATTTAGGCCTACAACAACCAGTTTAATATAGCCTTAAAGCTCCCATATTATACATTTTTCGGTTCTATTATACACCATATTATATGGTCTTAGTGGTCCCTAATACGTTTTTCTCTAATTGTTTGCTGAAAAAAACCTTCAGATAATTTATTGTACTATGCTGATGTTCAGCTAATCTCACAATGGCCTATTTTTTTAAAAAGAGCTGCTGCTCCCCTCGTAAATATACAATCTTTGAGCTCCCCCCGCCCCCTGTCCGGAAGCGAAGCCAGATACACCTCGCCCTCTGTCTGTCAGGGCCGTGGACCAATAAGAAATAGGGGTGTGGGCTGCACAGTGGAAGCTTCTGGCTTTCCAGTTTGTGAGGTCAGAAACGAGGAGAATTCTGGCTGGAGTATATTGGGGGGGAGGGGTGGGGGTTTCAGAAAGGGAGAGAGTGAGAAAAGAAGAGATTGTTATTTTTTTAAATATTTTGGCAGTCTCTAGGCACACCATGGACCCATGGATATGTTAGAACACATTTAAAAAGTGCATTTAGCATAATATGTGACCTTTTCTCACTCTCCCCCTTTCTGAAACCCCCACCCCTCCCCCCCAATATACTCCAGTCAGAATTCTCCTCGTTTCTGACCTCAAAAACTGGAAAGCCAGAAGCTTCCACTGTGCAGCCCACACCCCTATTTCTTATTGGTCCACGGCCCTGACAGACAGAGGGCGAGGCGTATCTGGCTTCGCTTCCGGACAGGGGGCGGGGGCAGCTCAAAGATTGTATATTTACGAGGGGAGCTGCAGCTCTTTTAAAAAAATAGGCCATTGTGAGATTAGCTGAACATCAGCATAGTACAATAAATTATCTGAAAGTTTTTTTCAGCAAACAATTAAAGAAAAACGTATTAGGGACCACTAAGACCATATAATATGGTGTATAATAGAACCGAAAAGTGTATAATATGGGAGCTTTAAGAGTGTGCTGTGGAGAATTCTGCACAACTCCAATAGCAGCATTACTAATAGAAATGGGGGAGATGCCCCTTGAACTAAGAAGGCATAAACTCGGCTTAACATATCTAATGAAGCTCAAAGGACAAAGTGAAATGATTCCTACAAAAGACCTACTGAGTGAGCATTGGGAGTTTATGGGAATACGAGCAGCTAAAACTAACTTTGCAGAAAATCTTAAATCTTTGGCACAGGAAATTGGTATTGAGGATGTTAGTGTCTGTCCTCCAGTGTGTCGCTCACTTGCTCCGTCATGGCTGATCCCAGATCCCAGTGTTGACCTTAAGTTTTTGAGTGTAAGCAAATCAAGGATGTCAGAGGGTGTAGTAAAAGAGATAGAAGTCTGGCAGCACCAGGTATGGGGAGACCATCTTCTCATTTATACTGATGGCTCAAAGGAGGTAAGGTAGTGGGTATTAGCATTCCTGAAATCGGGTACAAAAAAGGGTATAGAATCTCAGATCACATGTCAGTATTCACTGCAGAGATGGTGGCAATTCTATGGGCATTACAATGGGTGGAGGATAATAAACAGGGGCATTCTATAATATGTAGTGATTCAGCTGCATCTTTAAATTCAATAAAAGAAGGAAAATCTAAGTCCAGACCAGACTTAAGTGTGAAAATACAACAGTCTTTGTTTAGAAGTTACAAGGCAGGGAGAGAGGTGGGGTTTCTCTGGGTGCCAGCACATGTGGGTGTGAAAGGGAACGAGGCAGCGGATGAGGAGGCAAAGAAGGCGGTGAAGGAGGAAACAGTACACATTCATTTACAACATGGGATACCGGAGTACATGGAAAAAATAAACGGGGCTCTAAAAGAAAGGTGGCAAAAAGCTTGGGAGAAGGAAAAGAAGGGAATGGTGTACTTTGCAGTGCAGGAAAATGTAAACAGAGGTATGGGCACTTTTATGTGTATTAGAAAAGACACAGTAGTTATCTCAAGACTGAGGCTTGGTCACTGTGGGCTGAGGAGTGGGCTGGCTCTGATTGGCAAACACCCAGATGGCAAGTGTGAGTGTGGAGACAGAGAGACTGTGAAGCATGTACTCCTTCAGTGTAAGCTCTATTCCAGACAAAGGAGGAATCTTTTCCGAAAACTTGGATCAGCTGGGGAATTAGTTTTCAATATGCACAACCTTCTGAATCTGGAGTCATGGGATAAAACAAAGGACTTGTTGTTGGACTATCTCCACAACACTGGACTATATACAAGGATTTTGAGTAAAATAACAAACAGTGGGGGGCAGCAATACGCCATAGCTGCGTCAAGTCTGCCTAAAATCAAAGAAGAAGAAGAACAGTCAGTTGCCAGATTGTTTTAGTAGCTGTATCCCATTACAGAGACCGCGTCCTTCCAAGGTATATGCAGTCTATGAAGGCTATAGCCGGTGAAGGCCGATTCGAAGGCCGATCGAGCGTTGTTAAACGAGACGGTCTCCGCAGGTCTCCGTTTACGAGCATTTCCGGTTTGCGTAACAAGCAGTTACCTTGCGTGACGACTCACCGCTCCTGTGCTGCCTAGCAACTCTGAACGGAGACAGCCTTGTCAACGGAGGAAAAAATAAAAAGAAGTTGCCTACCAGACGAAAAGAAAAAAAAGTACAAGAAAAAAAGAAAGGAAGATAAAAGTTAAGAAGATGGAGCAACACGTTGCTGTTTTGTTATTTTTTTATTTTATGCCATCTCTGAAAAAAACGCAATGAATCTTGGGATATGTTGGGCCGCGAAGGATCCATCTGTTGCAGCCTTCAAAACCGTGAAACGAAGGCTGCATTTCTCGGCCGCATATGAAGGAGCCTTGCAAATCGTTGCAAATGGAACAAGCCTTTGCGCGCCGCTATGATGCAATCGGTCTTCAAATGCAGCCTTCGTAGGCTGCAACCCCTGAATTGAGATCCAGTGACCGTCTTCACTCAGCTTTCCAGCATTCTGTATTTTTTCCTGCATCCTGATCAAGCCTGCCTGTTCGTGTGTT
The DNA here is from genome assembly GCF_949987685.1 of Ammodytes marinus. Classification (NCBI taxonomy): domain Eukaryota; kingdom Metazoa; phylum Chordata; class Actinopteri; order Uranoscopiformes; family Ammodytidae; genus Ammodytes; species Ammodytes marinus. The sequence continues at coordinate 31,536,039 of NC_137212.1, forward strand.
GACCCACCTTTTGGATTTTGGACTTTCCCTTGCCTACTCCCACTGGTATTGTTAGCTACGCCATTTGGCTACCTGGTTCTACATCCACTTCATTAAATCTGTTTTTGAATCTGAACTGTCTCCTGTGTCTTGCAAGTGGGTTCTTGTCTGTCATTATCCTGAAACCTGACACAAAGTTTGTCAGCTGGGCGCAGTTTGCCCTCGTTTAGCGTTTACATGAGTGAGCGGGCAGGCCCGCCCTCAAGGGGAAACACCTGTACAGTTGTCCTGGACCCAGGAGGGCTGGGTGGCACAAGGAGACACTCTGAGAAAAAAAAAAAAAACTTATCTAGGAAGAAAAGAGAAAAAGACTGCTTTACTTACTTTAACTTAAAAAACGACCTCAACAAGGACATTCTCATCCCACTTCTGTGCTGCAGCAAGTGATGCAAGTGATACCAGGTGCTGCTTTGGCCCTGTCTGCTCCACAGGGCAGTTTCAGTGCAGTCTGTACATTTCCGTCTGTGCTAGTGCTCTGTGGATAGAGCACTATTTTTTCTCTCATTTGCACTGGTTTAGCGGCTGCATTAGCAGCACAAACCTTTGTGGATGTGACCCATTTTGTGCTAACCTAATCTATTTGACAGTTATACAAGTGGATTTTTTTACAGGAAGCACTTGAACACATAACTGTTTGCTTATACTTTTGGAGGGGGGGGGGGCAGCAGGCACCCCAAACTTCTCTTTCCCGGGCCACATTGACCAGCTCTGACTGGGTGATCCTGAGGCGTTCCCAGGCCAGTGTGGAGATATAATCTCTCCACCTAGTCCTGGGTCTTCTTCCCCCCTGCTGGATGTGCCTGGAACTCCTCCCTAGAGAGGCACCCAGGGGGCATCCTTACCAGATGACCTAACCACCTCAACTGGCTCCTTTCTAGGCAAAGGAGTAGCGGTTCCTCACAAATAACTGAGCTTCTTACTCTATCTCTAAGGGAGACTTCAGCCACCCTCCTGAGAAAACCCATTTTGTCCGCTTGTACCCCCACTCTCGTTTTTTCAGTCATTCCCTCCCTCACCAAAAAGACTTTGAGGTACTTGAACTCCTTCACTTGGGGAAGGACTCATTCCCTACCAGGGATAGACAATCCATCAGTTTCCTGCTGAGTACCATGGCCTCACATTTAAAAGGTACGTATCCTCAACCCAGCCGCTGTGAAGCGATCCAGTGAGAGCTGAAGGTCACAGAGCGATGATGCCATCAGTAATATCAAGTTAACACAGCTTGTGTGTCTGTTACACATACACCTCCTTGTATGGCAGTGGCAGCAGTTTGACTTCAGACTGCAGCAGACAGCTCTACTGTGCTAGAGGATCTTAAGAAACACCAAGCTACTAAGAAGGTCACCTAGTAAATTCACTGTGGCAATGCTACTGCCCAACACTGGATGAACCACATGTTTTATTAAATGATTTTTTTTTTTTATACTAGCCTATTAACTTTATATGTTCTGTTTGAATTTCTAAAATGCCAGAGCTTGGCCCAACATTCTGTGTCTGCTGGTTTATCTTAGCAATGCTGTAAACTGCTGACAACTATTGAGTCTGTATGTTCTGTATGTATAGTTGCTTCAGTTGTTTTAAATCCTCTGGTCATATATTCCAATAACCACTGACTGCTGATCTTACATTGTGTAATAGGATAATTTGTGACTCTTTACGTTTTCAAGAAACACACTGGTTTTCCTCTTGGTATTCCAGCCCCCTTCACTACCTCTTGGATTATTAAGCTGGGAACACACCGCACTGGCCGCGCGGCGAGATTACATACAAAGTCAATGTACTAGCGCGTGGCTGCGCGTCCACCCAATAATCGGCGTCCAGCGGCCGGCGGCGGGGGCTTGCGCGGCGCGTGGCCGCGCCTCATGAGAGGCGCGTGAATCGGGAGCGCGGCCATTAGCGGCGCATAGAAATTGTGTCATCGAAGGAGCGTGAATCGAAGGCTTGTGCGGCGAGCACGGCGCCGCAGAAAAAGATGAAATTTTTCATCTTTTTCTGCAGCGCCGTCGGGCACCGCGCCTCCACAGCCAATCAGCGTTGAGATTGCCCGGTGGCGGTGGTCTGCAAGACGAGGTGGGCGTGTGGAGTGAGGACAGGCTTCCAATACATTCTGCAAATATGTGTAGGCTATTTTGCATCTGTTTAGCTGTTGGTTGTACTTTAGCCAAGGTAGCGCCGGTTAGCATAGTGAAACTCACCCAGCTGTGTGCTGCTCCTGAGGATAATATGAACCCAAAGTTGATGGCAGTGTCCGTGTGGAATTCCATATAGTACAGCGAAGCACCGGTGTTGTCCTCCGTCAGCCGGCACACTTTCAGGTAGGCTGATGTCTGCCTTTATTTGTGCTGCTGAGCACACACTGCTGTTGTTAATGTGTTTAGTATGTTGCTGAATTGCTGTTAATGTGTGTGTATTTGAGATCGGGGTGCGTGTTCAGGCTGTTTTAATGATATTTGTGACAAGACTGCCGCTGGTTACACAGTGAACCTACATCTGTATTTTTTGGCACAGCTGGACCATGTTATTGTTGTTGTTGCACCGTAAGTGTGACGGGTCTGATCTCGGCGTCGGCGTCAGGAATATATGGCCCAATATGATCAAGCGGCGAGCCTCCTGCTGTCACGCGGCCAACCGCTGCCTACGATGAGGCGGCGGTTGGCCGCGGCGGCGACTGCGGTGAACATGGCCCAATATGACCAAGCGGCGAACCTCCTGCATTCACGCGGCCAACCGCCGCAGGCGGCCAATGCGGTGTGTTCCCAGCTTTAGGCCTCTCAGAGGTTGAGAGGGGGTTGGTGTCACTTAAGAAATGGGTGGCAGTCGGTAACGGTTTACAATAAGGCTCACAAAATTGTAGGTAGTTACTGAGCAACGAATGAAAAATGAATGAGTAACGACTATATAGTTATTCACTAACTACTTTAGAGAAGTTACTTGATTACTATATTGTCGTTACTCATTGTCTCCTTAGTAACCACCATTGCCTAATATTTCACTGAAACAGTAACTACCAGTTTGTGTATCAGTAACTAATCATTAGTGATTGAATCCCAGTCACTCAGGAAGTTATCAATAACTATATAGTTGTTACTCAATAACTAGTTACTATCTCACTTTATAAATCTATGGAAGTCTGTGTGTCTGTGAGTATGTCGGTCAGTGTTCCTTTTTCTCCTCAATGACTTGACCTATCACGCTGAAATGTTACATTGCCCTTCAGTACATACCTGGCCAGAGACTGACAGAGCCATTTTTCTCATTTTCAAAAAAAAGTTTGATTTGAGTGGAGCATTTGTACTGCGATCACCACCGAAAATCCACGCATGCACAACTGGGCCGATTCAGTTCCTGTCAGGAGCAACAGGAGGAGGGATGTTTTCTGCTTTTTTTGTCCAAGAGAGGAATCAATCTCCTGCATGTTGTTGTGTTATTGTGAGGCAGCGTAACCAGAGGCTGCTGCTGCACCAGCCCCAGCAACCCACGCAAACATAGACACTGAGAGAAAATAAAGTGGGGCTGATTTACCACAAACACATGGAAACCGCAAATGCAATCATTGTATGCAGAAATGCAAAACATGACAACAAACAAGTTATCTAATTTGTCACTGCAAACTTTGAAAAATAGTTTGATTTGTGTGGTGCATATTATTAAAAGTCTGTGCATGAGCAACTGGACCGACTCATTTAAGGTTGGTGAAATGAGTGTCTTCTATTTCATGTCCACATGAAGCAGTATCCAGCAGTGAGGGGTTCCCACCTGCCCCAACTACAAGCAAAATGCTCCATAATGTTGTTTACCCTAATTGCTCTACTGATATCACCCCCCCCCCCCCGCAAACAATGTGACATCTTTGTTGGATGCTGTTAGATATGACTATTTCTACCTCCCACTGTTTTCATTCCACTATTTATACTTTTATCTTGCACTATGTGTACCCTTTTCACCATTCTAACCACACGCACATCCCAACATTCACATGTAGTTGCACTGCACATATCCACAGGTAAGGACTAGTAATACTATAAAGTAGTTACTGAATAACTATATAGTAGTTACTCATTCATTTTATTAGAATCGGTGCCCTTTGTGTTTGACTGTTAGAAAAAAAAGTACATTAAAATTTTAAACTTTTTTTGATGTGATTGGACATATTGATGTTTACATGTAATAAAAACAATATTTTCCCATCTTAACATCAACATTAAAATTATTATTTTGTGAAATTTCCTGGAACATGTCACACTTTAATTCAACCCCGTCACGGTCATTTTGTTATTCAGGTGCTAATATTTAGAATGGGTTTCTGATAATATTCTGACATGATCTCTCAGTTTAGATGTCCCTTGTAAATAATAATGTTATTCATTAAAAAAAAAAAAAAAACTCAAGCTCCATCCAAGACCGGTTATTATGAAAATATTTGTCTTCCCACTCGGCATTTTCACTGTTCATATGCAGTAATGTCATGTAATTAAAAAATATAATTATCTACTTGTTTTTCCAGTTACAACACACACAATTAAACACATGTTGACGTTATATATTGTTTATATATTAATACAAAAATGCAAATAAATGCATAACATAACAGGGTTGAATGCTGAACAACGGGGTTGAAAATCATGTAATAGGGTTGAATGAGGATGTCACTTTTTTAAATTATTTGTATAAAACCCACATTTTTGTGAATTCATTGCATTCTATAATTCTCTTATTTGGTCAATTTTACATTACATACTAATTTTAAGACACACTATACTACATTCATCAAAGTGATAAGACAGCATTGCTAACAGCTGCTTTTTGTGTCTACAATTGTTGCTGACTGAGTCTAGCCCACACATCTTTATCTATCACCATGTGACGTGAAGTCACAGATGTAGGAGGAGCAATGCGCTCCAAGATGTTCTCAAATGGGTAAAGAACAAGATCAGTGCTTTTAAGTTAGTTTATGCTGGAAAACCAGTAACAACAATCATTCCCCTTATAGGAGTACTTCACCCATACGGAACCGGTGTTCTATCATTATAAAATCGCTATTATAATGTAATGAATGAGGTTTTTCTTCCCTTAGCCTTCCCTTGGCCCAGCAATCCTGTTAATCCTAACCCTACATTTGACAAACAGGGTTAGATTGTGAGACCATAAACACTCTGTCTGACTCCAGGAAAGGATGAACCAATTTCTAAAGTTTTTGCATATTTATACTACATAGGATCTCAGAGTTCAATACACCTTCATATTCTAAGTTTATTCTATTCTAAGTAGGTCTTTAATGTCATATTTAATAAGAAAAAGTACCTAACATATGACAAAGATGTACCAGGCATTCAACCCCGTAACAGGCATTCAACCCTGTTACAGTAAGAAGTGTGACGGGGCTGAATGTGATGGGGTTGAAAGTGTTATGCTAATCTTTTGTTAATGTGTTCATGTTAGCAGCTAGTAGTGCACCACATAGCATTATACAATTTAGATATTTGTGCACTTTTCCAGTTTCAAACTTAATTTTTTGACACACCTGGTTTGTACATAAAAATCATCAAATATTCATAGAAAGTTAAAGAGAAGCCTACCACTTGTTTCACCATGATGTTCAAAAGACTTTGCTGATGTCAATTGCTCATGAAGAATGTCAAAAGGGTCGTACCATATTTTATGGTAGGGGGAGAGTGGTTGCGTTACGGGGTTGAATGAAACGCAAGGACAGGGATACACGCTTAAATTACTAAAAAATTCAAAATTATTCTTTATTTTAAATGTGTTATTCTTTAAAGTTACCCATTTTAATTCAATTAAACCAAAAAGTGCAGTGTTATTTAACATTGAGTACTCAAAATGGATAGTATTATTTTCATTGTGATGAATGGGGACAGACAGAATTCCCAATAATCAAAGAGAGAAAACATATAAATGTTGAAATAAATTAGTATTTTATTTTTTTATTTCCTACAGCACATTAAAAAACATGCAGAACTTTGAAAAAATCTGGTTGAAATTTTCTTAAATACATGTTCTGTAAAGTTGTATTAGCAGACATGCTTGGGACATTGAAAGATTATAAAGGGCACCGAATCTGTAGAATGACATATACTCAGTAACTACCTACAATTTTGTGAACCTTATTGTAAAGTGTTACCCACTGCCACCCATTTCTTAAGTGACACCAACCCCCTCTCAACCTCTGAGAGGCCTAATAATCCAAAAGCTAGTGAAGGGGGCTGGAATACCAAGAGGAAAACCAATGTGTTAAATGTATCAAATGATCAGGATTGGCATCTAAGTGAAGTTATGTGTATTAGTCAATTTAAACGAGGCACATTGAAATTGCTTTCGCATATCCCCTCTCAAGTTACCACACTTGGGAGGGGGTCAGAGGGCAGTGTCATCTATAGTGCAGCGCCCCTGGAGCAGTGGGATCTATGTCAATCATTGTGGCCAATGCCCTGGTGTGTTGGCATTAAACTGCTATTAGCTGTTTTCAGTTGAAGATAAGTTTAAAGAATCCTTAGAGTGACTTGTTGAAAGGGTTTGTTGTTGCAGTGAGAAGTGACAGTGTGATGGTCTACCTTGATGCCTCCTTTGGCCTTGCGTATGTTCTTCTTCTTGTTGGCATCGGCTTCAGCTGGCTGAATCCTGCCACTGTTGGAGTTATCAGAAGCTCTACGAGCCAGAGCTAAAGTGAGAAGGCATTGTGTGTCTGTTACACCAGGCTTATCCTCTGCTGCATAACTAGATACACTGGATATTTATTACATAACAGCATGCCACTCACGCTGCTGGCCCACTGTAGTCCTGGGGGGGGTCTTGATTGAGGGTCGTTTGGGAGAGGACTCTGGGCGGGGGGCCACGGGCTGAACCGGCCGGCTCTGTTTAGCTGACAGCCTCTTCAGACTGACCTGACGCTTCTCAAACATCTGCTGCACATCCTCCAGCCTCTGCAGGGCCCTCAGGACATTGGCCTGTAGGCAGAGAGCTCACCATGAGACCTCTTCCTCATACTGATACTCAGTCGCTAAGCTGATGCTAGCCTGTGTGCACCATAGGCAAGGCAAGGCATGTTTATTTATATAGCAACATAAAGCAATTCAAAGTGATTTACAGGGGCATAAAATACATCAAGATCAGACAATAAAAATGGCATATACATACAGAAAATATGTTAATTGCATTTAAAAGACAATAAAAACAAGCGAAATAAAAACAATTATTAAAACGTTGCTGAGAGTTGCAGCAGACCTCAAGTTTTCTGGGAGTTTGTTCCAGATATATGCGGCGCATAAAAACTAAAAGCTGCTTCTCCTTGTTTAGGCCTAACCTGTGTATCAGCAGATCACAAATGTATTTTGGCCCTAAACCATTCAGTACTTTATAAATGCATCAGTATATTGGCGCGGTTCCATACCTTGATCTCCTCTGAAAGCAGCAGCTCATACTGGTTGTGGAGGTTCCTCAGGTCAGTCAGTTGGTTCTTCTCCACCGACTCTAGGAAGCTCTGGATGTCGCTCAGCGCTGACTCCGCCCCTTCCTGTGACTGACACCTGTCCACAGCCTGCGAGGCCAGCAGGTAGATGCCAGATTCACACCACTCGTTCACCTGGACACATTCAAACACATTTAAAGAGATTATTTTTTTGCCATTTTGCTTTATTAAACAGTGTGGAGAGACAGAGATGAAATGGGTCAGAGCTGGAAATGACATGCAGAGAACGACCCGGGCATATTCTAACCCGGGTCACACACACAATGACCCATGTATGATCCCAGCCCAAGGGATTTGACATGTTTGTGGATGTGCAGACAGCTTGACTCTCTCTCTAACCTTATGGATTCCCGTGTGTATCTGTAGGGATTTGGACAGGACATCCGTCTTCTTCTGGGCCTGGTTGCTGAAGTCATCACAGAGCCTCCGGAGCTCCACACATTTGGGCCTGATAGAGTCCACAGCATAGTGCTGACTCTGGATCAGCTGCTCGCCATGCAGAGCGTGCAGCTGAGCCTTTTCTAGTGAGGGCTGGAGGCACAAGAAAAGATAATTCAGGTTCACAATGTATAAGGATATATGTAACCTATGTGTTGCCAATTGTTTTGTCCTGTTTGAATCTAAAAATGTGAATGTTATGAACTAGGAGGAAAGTATCTGCCAAAGTATTATGTGAACTGCACATATGTTTAGATTAGTTTGGATTTTGATATTATATATTTAGTAATATTTGTATTTTGTCCATGCCGTACACCATTGTTTTGTTTTATTATTACTAGTGCAGTGCCCGTAGGAAGCAGTAGCCTAGCTTATGCATGCTTAAATGTAACCTGTCTATCAAAGTGGGACACACAAATAGATGTAGCCTACACAGTATCACACAGTCATTGAAATGGCTGTCACATTGCTCGTTAATGTAACTTATGTTCTCTCTTTAAAGAGGACCTATGGTACTTTTCAGAGCCGGCCCAAGCCTTCAGGGGGCCCTAAGCGAAATATGATTAGGGGGGCCCCTCTCCAATGTTAGCGCTGCTGAAACTATAGATCTTTGTTAAATATCATTCACACACCCAGTGTTTTCCGCTAGTGCCTCCACTGTGCGGCTGTGCGAAAATATTAGACAGCCGAGATTCAGACCCTCCTAGGGGGGTCCGGGGGTATGCCCCCCCGGGAGATTTTTTTAACCTTTTTAAAGTGAAATGCATGAATCTGGTGCACTTTGAGAGGAAAATTAAGAGGCTAAATCTGAGAAATTTTGTGTGAACAAATAATTTGGAGACACTGGGTCAGATGAATTAGAAGCTATTGAAGAAGGACACATGGATTTTCCATAAAAATATTAATATAAAATATTATGGGTTGGGCTTGGAGCTCTTTTTCTTTTACGGGACATATTTCTCTGTAATATAGTGAATGCATTTAAATGCAGTGTGAGGAACGAAGCAGAAGAACTCTGTTGTCCAGCTACTGTATCTTTTTTTCCACAGACAAGGCTGACATAGGCTATAGACTATACACAGTGCATGGGCAACTGAGGGTAGCCCCATTTCCAATTGTTTTTAAATAAACTCAATACACACCGTGCATGGATGTGAACGTGACATGATCAGATAATTTCGGATTTCCTCCCAGATGAACTGATTACATTTTTAGGCTATTAATTATCTAGACCAAAACATTTTATTCCTTTTTTTGTATGATAACTCACATTTGCATAGTATGATGTTAATATCAAACACACAAGCTAAAAAAAAAAATTGGTAACGCTTTATATTAAGGTTCTTGTTATAAGCCTTAGTAAATAGGTAATAAGGACCTTATTAGATGCTTATTAACATTAATTTGTGTTAATAAGACTATATATATAAGTGTTTATAATAACATAATAAACATGTTGACAGTGTGATTATAAGACTTTTATAAGCACTTATAAGAAACTTCTTAACTATTAATTGATCGCTTAATATCATTAATAAAAGTCTTATGAGTTTCTGATAGCTGTTAATAAAAGCGTTACAAACCTATTTATTTAGTCTTACTAACTTGCCTATTATGTCATTGTTAAACCTTTACTAAGCATTGTTTGTTGCTTTATGAAGGTAAACACATCTTTATTAATCAATTAATAGCAGTTAACTATGCTCTATGAACAATGCTTATTAAGGTTAATAAGTCCTTTATTAAACACTTAATAACAGTTAATAAGTACTATATCTTGTCAAGGAGGATACAATGAGAATTAGAAAAACGACATGCAAATACAATGTTAGAGCGGTGAAGGTATTTGATTAGCTTTAATGTTTTTCTTGTTGAAGTACCTTCAAAAATGAGTTTTCTGAGTTTGGTTTGCAGCGCCATATCTTAGTAGGCTAAAGTCACTGATTTTCATCCCTCTTTCCAAAATGTTGTCTTTTGGCATCTAGCATAATGAGTGCATAATATATTTGTTTTTGCTCTGAAGTGATTATTTCACCTCTATGTGTGCGCACACATGTTGAGTGAGTGTTAAAATTAGATGCCCAGAGAACGTAGTATATTTTTCACAATCTATGATGAATATGACTCGTATGATCGGTTTGCTCAAATCAGATCCTTAAAGGGTTTTTATTTTGAAGGTAGTTGTAAAACCGGAAGTTCCGTGTATGCAAGTCGCTGATGGCTTGACGCCAGATTGACGGCCATGCTTGACAAAGTGTTTCACGAAAGTAAGGAGAACATGTCGGAGTCGTCAGCACGGTCAGCACCCCAAACCAGGTCTCTGAAAAATAAGAGGGTGAGGTCCGAACTGGAGGATGACTCTTCTGGTAAGTTTAAGAATGTAATGTTATAGTAACGTTAGCTGGTTCTAGCTTGCTAGTTGTTTGCCTAGCTTACATTACTTTCTTTCAGAAGCTTTGGTGAGCTTCCTTTTTGAGCTAACGTTTAGCTTACACTATCATAAAAACTGCAACCAAACTATCTATTAACAGTTGTGTCATGCTAGCTTGTCAGGAAGGGGCTAAGTAATGCTAAATGGTTATTTCTGTGCTGACCCAGATGCTGCCCAAATTGTCCTAACTGCCAAACTGGGTCTACAGAAATATAAACATGAGCTGGCCAGGTTTAAATTAGAATGCCAGGATGTAAAAATAAAAGACCTGACAACGGAGAGATATTTATTTCTTGAAGGGACAACTATCTGAATGAAAGAAAATATTTACTTTTTTCGAACAATTTTCACCATTACAGACTATATTTACTTTGATACTGCACCCCTTTTTGCAGATTCCATGTCCAAATGACTTAAATGCTTAGTGTAACCTGTCTGCTATCTGTCTAATTGTGATCAATGTTTCTTTGTGTTGTCTTTATACAGTAACAAGAAAGACCAGCCTGACTCAACCTTCCCCTGAGGCTAAGGAAAAGCCCGACTCAGAGTCAAGTCCGTTGTCTTCTGACTCCTCTGACCCCTCCTCAGACGATGGGAAGAGGAAGAGGAAGTATAGCAGAAGTCAGCATTGTACTGTTGCAGAGGGGGCCAGCAGAAGAAGGCTTTTTTTTTTTTTTACCACATACTGTATATAAAATGATCTATTTTTGAATTGTATTACTTGATTTTATTTCAATACATTTTAAACTTTTAAGACTGACCAATTTTCTTACTATTTTGTTGACACAATCGGGGAACGGTGGGACTTGAAAATATTCCCACCTCCAAAGTGGGGAATGACAAAACAAGTTTGAGAACCACTGGGTTAGCATCTATTAGTTGTATGTGGTTTTCTGCTTGTCCTATCTGCAACAGTATAATGCTGACTTCTGATACAGCAACATCTCGCCCAAATTCTTATAGTGAGGATTGCCATCTCCATAAGGTTGCAGATTCAATATGCAGATGCAACTCATACAACCCCACGTCGTTTTATATTGTTTTACCTACAACAGAGTTTTTTTTTTATTATTGTTTGATGAAAGTTTTTTTTTGCTCTACTCGTTTAATTGTTTTGTTGTTCTTATTCATTTAATATTTTAAATTAATAGTCGTAATCATTGGACACTTGAATTGATGTCAGGCAGCATTTTTATTTTACAAAGGTATTTATTTTTTTACATTTAGTAAAATGTTGTTCATGAAAGTTCTGGGAAACAAACAAACATGTTTACAATTGCACAGTTGTTAAGTGTTTTTTTTTCTTTAAAAGTAAGTTTTTGTGCTTCACCTCTGTAACATTGTATTTACATGTAGCTTTTTTAATTCACATTGTATCCACCTTGACAAGATATAGTACTTATTAACTGTTAAAAAGTGTATGTTAAAGGATTTATTAACCTTAATAAGCATTGTTCTCGCTTTAGATCCAGTACCTTCAAAATGCATTATTACCTGTTTAATAAAGGACTTATTGGCCTTAATAAGCATTGTTCTCGCTTTAGATCCGGTACCTTCAAAATGCATTATTACCTGTTTAATAAAGGACTTATTAACCTTAATAAGCATTGTTCTCGCTTTAGATCCGGTACCTTCAAAATGCATTATTACCTGTTTAATAAAGGACTTATTAACCTTAATAAGCATTGTTCTCGCTTTAGATCAGGTACCTTCAAAATGCATTATTACCTGTTTAATAAAGGACTTATTAACCTTAATAAGCATTGTTCTCGCTTTAGATCAGGTACCTTCAAAATGCATTATTACCTGTTTAATAAAGGACTTATTGGCCTTAATAAGCATTGTTCTTAGAGCATAGAAATGCATTATTACCTGTTTAATAAAGGACTTATTAACCTTAATAAGCATCGTTCTTAGAACATAGTTAACTGCTAATAAACAAATAATAAAGGTGTGTTCACCTTCATAAAGCAACAAACAATCCTTAGTAAAGGTTTAACTATGACATAATAGGTAAGTTAGTAAGACTCAATAGATGGATTTGTAATGCTTTTATTAACAGCTATCAGAAACTCATAAGGCTTTTATTAATGCTATTAAGCAATCAATAAATAGTTAAGAAGATTCTTATAAGTGCTTATAAAAGTCTTATAATCACACAGTAAACATGTTTATTGTGTTATTATTAACACTTAAATATAGTCTTATTAACACAAACTGATGTTAATAAGCATCTTATAAGGTCCTTATTACCTATTAACTAAGGCTTATAACAAGAACCTTAAAGGGGTAGTTCAGGATTTTAGACATAGGGCCTTATTCCCAAGTTAGCCTTGGTGTTCTTTATTATTGGAGACAGTTTTCAACACATTTAATTCAGTCCTTCTAGTTGCAGAGTGCGCTCGTGCTAAGCTAGCGCACGGCATCGGGGGAATACCTAGCCTGCTACTAAAACAGTCTTACCCACTCCACAGTACACCCGAGGCCAATCAATTATAACGCCAGACTATCGATGTAAATGTCTGTGTTGATAGAATAATTTTAGAAATAAAACCAACCTCGCATCGCATGAATTATCGCATTTTGAGGGACTACTTTCTTAGCAGCAGCGGACTTTTACTTTGCTGTGTAACCGAATCACTACAGCAGAAAGTAAACAGAGCAGCGTGGGACAGAAACTGAAACTGCACTGCCACCAGTCTACCGTCATTCTGTCCCGGTTCTCTGCTGCAGCTCCAGCGGGGGCTGTCTCTACAGACGCTCTTTCTCTTTCTGCCCTTTGAGCATCCCTCTCAATTCTTCATCAGTGTATTCCGGCTCGTACAGGTACGGGCAGCAGCAGGTAAACAAACTATTATAGAGCCTGTAACCTAGGTATTAGTCCGCCGCTGCCGCAGCCTACCAGGAATAAAGTCCCTCAAAATGCAATATGCGAGGTTGGTTTTATTTCTAAAATTATTCTATCAACACAGACATTTACATCGATAGTCTGGCGTTATAATTGATTGGCCTCGGGTGTACTGTGGAGTGGGTAAGACTGTTTTAGTTGCAAGCTAGATATCCCCCCGATGCCGTGCGCTAGCTTAGCACGAGCGCACTCTGCAACTATAAGGACAGAATTAAATGTGTTGAAAACTGTCTCCACTGATAAAGAACACCAAGGCTAACTTGGGAATAAGGCCCTATGTCTAAAATCCTGAACTACCCCTTTAATATAAAGCGTTACCAAAAAATTTATTTTTTATTTTTTTTCTAGGGGGCCCCCCATGCAGTCGGGGGCCCTAAGCGGCCGCTTAGTTCGCTTATGCCTCGGGCCGGCTCTGGTACTTTTCGACTTTTATGACCTATAAACGTTGTTATAATGATTTATAGTCATGTTTAACCATACTAGCGTATCAAATAATTACGTACATGCATTTAGACGTATTCCCTGCTGACCGTCTGGGGTGGCTATGCAGAGCACTAAACACTAGGGCAGCCGGTCGAGAATTCACTTGTTAAAATTTCCGGGTATCGTGTCGTCACGTTCCCGGATGTTTCCATGTAAGCTAATGCTGCTCAGGCAAGCTCCGGCCATGCCCCCACCTTCCTCTCTCAGAAATCTCCCCGCGCGCTGCTGGAAATGTTCCGGAAGGAAGGTAACCAATCACAACGGAGTGGGGTTTGCAGGAGGGGGGGGGGGAGGAGGAGCGGAGAAGCTCAAAGCAGTGTGTGGAGCAGACTGCTGTGCTCGCTAGGGTGAGAGGAAGAGTGTCCCGAAAATCTACATGGTTTTTTGTGATGTGATTCGTGTCAGGTTGCTCTATAGCAGTTTTTAACAAGAAATTAAGACCAGAAAGTAGTATAATAGGAGATCTTTAATATTTGTTGCGCCATTTAATCCTCTATTCTTTATGGGCAAAGCAGGTGAAAATGTTTTTTATTGGTAATTGCAGCTTGAAAGCAGCAGCATTTATATTCGCAAACAAAATGAAGGGCATGTTTGCATCTTACATAGTCTTTAGCTCGTTTAGGTGTTAGTTTCTAACAAATTTAAAACATTCTGTGTAAGCGATCATGTTTACATTCACCGGTAGCAGAGCTATCCGAGACCGTGCTAGTTTAAATGGAAACCGCTATTGACATGCTAACTGAAATTAGCGTCACTGTTGCGGAAGTGTTTAACTATACATTAACTCTATAACAGTGAAAATAGCGTAACGTGCGATCTTTAACACTAAAGCGGACAGGTTTGAGGAGTTGGTGATGTCTGTGGAAAGGTTTAAGAACGTTTTGTTTGGAAAGTTGGGTGCATTGAATGAGGACGTAACACAGGCTGTGTGGGTCTGCTGTGTGTGTCCCGTTCGTAAATTCATGCTTTGGTCGCAGTGGCCAATCAAATCAGAGGGAGGCGGGGTTTAGCCGGAGATTACTTCATGCCCGTCGGTTACTGTGGCTTTCAGTGCGCGCATGTATTCACCGCCAGTATATGATATAAATATGATAACTTCTACATATTCATATTTGGTCCAAAAAACCTCACAATCAATCAATGATGCACACCTTTGTGCCGTGCGCAAGCCATATCCGGAAGCTCAGGCCGATCTGACTAACAATCCGAGAGATATGCGAGCCACTGGAACACACACAGACACACAGACAGACAGACGTTTCTTGCTTTATAGATAGATTTGTATGTTTGTATGCTCCATACCATAGTATATGGTAATGATTCTTATACATTAAATTAAACTATACAGAGAAAATGTTCCAGTTCAAAGACAAAGAGGGGATATTTAAATCTTTACGACGCCAGCTGTCGTGAAGCTGTTTTCTAGCTGGTGCCAGGTGTGCGAGATTCAAATGATCAGGAAGCAATATAGTGCATGTCCGTGTGTTGAAAGTGTGAGGGCACCGGACTCTTTTCGGCTCCGTGAGAGTGGTTAGTGACACAGCATCAACTAATGCCAGTCAGTGCTACACACACCTGATTGCAATGAGTTGATGCAGTGTCACCTCTCACGGAGCTGAAAGATTCCGCGTCCTCACACAAAGCGAATGAACGAGAGATGGCAGTTAGTATGGATCACGATGAGGTAATGTGTTTATGTTGTTGTAAATAATGACTATTTCCGATGAATAATGGTCATCTGATGATGCTGGTGAGGCAAAGTAAACTTTGTTTTAGTAGGCTACCGCTCATTCATTTAGGAGTAAACACTGCAGTCTAGGTTCGCTCCTGTGAAATTGTGTATACGTTGCTTGGCAACGCCCTCCCGCCCGCCTATCTCTCCCTTTAAGCTTTTCTTCATTGCATTTTCTTTTTTTTCTTTGATGGTTCAGCCCCGTTATCAGTCATTATGACGACAAATAACTGTCTCAAACAAGGCTCCCGCTTCCCTTCCCTCACCTGGAGGGATAGGCTTCTCAAATCGCGTTCCTGCGCCACACTGAAATCTGCGACCAATACGGATATGTGACCATAGAGCATGCACGCGTCAACCGAAAATCGGACTGGGTGTGCGACCAGACCAAACGCAGTAATAAAAACTATATCAAAACTTATTTCTTTGCACTAATGGTTTCGTTTGCTGTTAAAGGTAATTTATGAAATTGAGAGGAAACATGAGGCTGTTTAAAAGATATTTAAATGTTACTCGTAGCCGCTTTAAGGAGCCATGTTGCTCTGTGTTGATACTATTGTGTTGATTTCTACTATCCTTGGCTGTAACTGGAAACAGGAAAACTAAATTAGGGAAACAGTGTGTTCAAATGGGGGTGAGTTAAGCTACAGCAACGATAACAAGACAATGCATTGGTTTGGGACTGGTAGCACTTTCCCTTTACACTGTTTACAATATTGGAACTACTGTCTCAAAGAGTTTCTGACATCTCTATCGACATCTGAAATGATATATTTTTATGATGTATTACTGAAATAAATAAATAGCCTTCATAGGAAAAGCAGGTGGTGCCTGATTTGATACACATAAAGTTATTGTTGTACATTTTTCGGTTTACCAATTTGCAGATGTGTTTTGCGTGTGTGTGTGTGTGTGCGTGTGTGTGTATTGATTGACACCAACCTGAGCATTCTCCTCCAGGGTTTTCAGTTCCTTTAGTAGGAGTTCCACTCTGGTCACACAATCACCAATATCTGATAGGCCGGTTAGACTGTCAATCACACTGTCTAGAGACACTTTGACCTGGAGAACCAAAGAGAGGGCGGAGTCAGGGAGCGACAGAAAATAAGAGAGTGAAGCATAATGTTGTGCACACTGGAATATTAGTACTTTTCTTGTATCATATCCCAACTCAGCTTTAGTTATATACAGTCCTGGACAAAAGTATTGTCACTTATCTATTTTGTAGAAACAA
This sequence comes from Ammodytes marinus, assembly GCF_949987685.1. Classification (NCBI taxonomy): domain Eukaryota; kingdom Metazoa; phylum Chordata; class Actinopteri; order Uranoscopiformes; family Ammodytidae; genus Ammodytes; species Ammodytes marinus. Next base: position 31,552,787 of record NC_137212.1, read on the forward strand.
CAGCTTCTAACCTGACTTTTAATTAATCCATTGGTTTTAGAAATGGCTCATATGAAAGCTAAAACCCTCCCAAATTATGTTTAATAAATTAAAATAAATTTGCTTCACTACAGAAATATTGATCATTTAATGAACACAGAAAGGTCAGATGTTGGCAGGACAAAAGTCTTGTTGCCTACAGAGAGTAATGTGAAAATTTAACTAATGATTTACTTCAAATACAAAAATATGTTGCATAACATCAGTGAATTAAGTCGTGGTGCTGTGAGATCCATATTTAATATCTTGTATGACTTCCATGAGCTTGAAGGACTGCATCCACGCTGTTTGACAATGATTCATACAATCTATTGATGAAGTCATCAGGAATAGCAAAGAAAGCAGTCTTACATGCCTCCCAGAGCTCATCAAGATTCTTTGGTTTGGTCTTCCATGCTTCCTCTTTCATTCTACCCCAGACATGCTCAATGATGTTCATGTCTGGTGACTGGGCTGGCCAGGCCTGGAGCACCTTGATCTTCTTCGCCTTGAGGAACTTTGATGTAGAGATGGAAGTATGCGATGGAGCAACCATGTGATGTAATTCAAACGAAGATTCATCTGCGAAATCCACCTTCCTGGTCGAATCAGTGCCCAGAAACCAGCACTAAACAAAAGGCAATTAAAAAAACGTGTGGCATTTTCTAAGGCCCACAGCCTGCTAAAAGGATGGACGCTGAAAAGTGGCAGAAGGTGGATTTCTCAGATGAATCTTCGGTTGAATTCCATCACATCCGCCGCAAATATTGCATGGGACCTACTGGAGCCTGCATGGATCCGAGATTCACCCAGAAAACAGTTAAGTTTGGTGGCGGAAAAATGTTGGTCTGGGGTTACATCCAGTATGGGGGTGTGCGAGAGATTTGCAGGGTGGAAGGCAATATCAATAGCCTGAAATATCAAGAAGAATTAGCTACATCTTACATTCCCAACCATAAAAGGGGCCAAATGTTGCATCAGGGTGGTGCTCCATCGCATACTTCCATCTCTACATCAAAGTTCCTCAAGGCGAAGAAGATCAAGGTGCTCCAGGACTGGCCAGCCCAGTCACCAGACATGAACATCATTGAGCATGTCTGGGGTAGAATGAAAGAGGAAGCATGGAAGACCAAACCAAAGAATCTTGATGAGCTCTGGGAGGCATGTAAGACTGCTTTCTTTGCTATTCCTGATGACTTCATCAATAGATTGTATGAATCATTGTCAAACAGCATGGATGCAGTCCTTCAAGCTCATGGAAGTCATACAAGATATTAAATATGGATCTCACAGCACCACGACTTAATTCACTGATGTTATGCAACATATTTTTGTATTTGAAGTAAATTATTTTTTACATTTTCACATTACTCTCTGTAGGCAACAAGACTTTTGTCCTGCCAACATCTGACCTTTCTGTGTTCATTAAATGATCAATATTTCTGTAGTGAAGCAAATTTATTTTAATTTATTAAACATAATTTGGGAGGGTTTTAGCTTTTATATGAGCCATTTCTAAAACCAATGGATTAATTAAAAGTCAGGTTAGAAGCTGTTGTTTCTACAAAATGGATAAGTGACAAGACTTTTGTCCGGGACTGTAGTCTTAAATCAAACAATGTCACCGCGGATTATCACAAATTATCCAATCGGAACAAATCTTGTCTGTTATTTTAGTTTGGCTCAGTGTGACAAAAAAATACTGTATAAGTGAAAGAAGAAGTCATGTTAAAGCAGGTGTTGATTGTTTCACTCAAAACTGTTCAAATAAAAAGGACCCAAAGAGGAGATAATTTCTTCCAAGATCCAAAGGTTAAAGGCCAGGGGCAGACAGACAGACAGACAGACAGACAGATATATCTGCAGATTTACCTCTCTGAAATCCTGCTCAAAGTGGCGTAGCTGCAGGCACTGCTCCAGCTTCAGATGGTGTTTACACCAGAACTGTTCAAAGGCGTTCTCTGTCTCATTCAACTGGGCCAGGAGCCTGGAACACACAACAGGAACTCAGAGGTGCTTTACACGGTAACAATAACGGCACAAATGCAAAGGTATTTTTATATTTGCAGCCAATCATTTACATGATAACAGCATTTGCAGTCTTGAAAAGGTAAACTTTTGAAACTAGGTTCCAGAGTGGAATCTTTTGAAAACGCAACTCCAGCGTCACCATGTGAATAGCAATGTCATTCCCTGTGATAACGATAACATCACGGCTCCACTCCACACATGCGTAGGCCTGTTACGTTTGCTGTCAAATAGCCACACGCCAGTTAGAAGACAAAATGCACGGTGTCTCCGCAGCACCGTCACTGTGAACAGCGGAGAATATTGTGCAGGGCTCAAATATAACACTCGCCAAATGCGGGTACATTTAGGGAGTATTCACACATGCCGTGTTTAGTTCGGTTGAAACGAACTCAGATGCACTTCCGCCTTCGGTGCGCATCTTTCAGACATATGTGAATACAGCAATCGCACTCGGGGGCGGACCAAACAAACGCTCCGAGACCCAGCTGAAGAGGTGGTCTCGATGCGCTTCAAAACGCACTCTGCTGCAGTTCGTTTGTGGTGTGAATTTGGCCGAATTCGATCCGACCCAATTGCAGGAAGCATTGTGCCTTTTCTTTTTTAATAAATCGCCGTCAGCTTCACATTATAGGAAAGTGTTGTTGTCGCCGTTGTTGGGAAGATTAGTTGTGGTTTGACCGGGAGCCCTGAGCGAATATATTAGGCTACATTTGATAGACAGGACGCGTAAACATGCTGATGTGTTCAGCGACCAGATGAAGGAGAGGGGAGCGTCTCCATCACACAGTGACAACAGGTTCATGCTGAGCTTTGTATGAAGTGTGTGTTTTTATTTTGCATCCCATGTTACGGGACCGTCAATACTATCCCTGTGTCAGTTTGGAGCTGAGCCGCGCCGAACTCACACCCAGCTGACACACGGCTAAATCAGCTGTGTCAGCTTGAGCCTCCTCGCGAGCCGCGCGTCCAGCAGCAAAAATACAGTAAATATTATGTTTCACATCATAGGCTACAAGCCACACATTGACACAGGCCTACATATTATAACCATATGAAACAACAATAATTTTATGTTTTATTTATTTATTTGTAGGCCTATTTATTTATTTATTATTTTTAACCCCATATCGTATCAGTTATATATTTCGCAGTTTTCACTTCGTGCTTCCTGCTTCTCTCCACCCCAGAATGTCTGTCCAATGAATGAATGACCTCAGATCACGTGTGGTTTTACTTCTTAATGCTGGTTCACTTGCAAAAGGGGCAATATGAAAGTGGACCGCACCAACAAAAAAAATCTAAACTCTATTTGGTCTGGACCAAAGCAAGTGAACTAGCTGACTTTCCCAGTGTGAATACACCTTTAGTCTAAGTGAGTAGTAAGTTATTGAGACCGCCTGCCACTTTGGCTGGTGAAAGATGTGGGCTCTGCTGGCTTTCCTAGCGAAATAAACTCGTGTCACCACCAGTGGCGGCTGGTGAATTTTCTTTTAGGTGGGGCTGAAAGTTTATAAACCAAACCCCTGTAGGGGGGTCTGGGGGAATCCTCCCCCAGAATATTTTTTTTGTGATTTTCACATATAAATGAAGCATTCTGGTTCTCTCTCTCTCTCTCTCTGTCTGATGTGTGTTTGTGAGAAAGCCACCCTGTGGCGCTAATCGGTATAACACCCAGAAGTACAGGCCTTCAAAGACTGATTAAGAGATAATAAAAGTTGAAATAAATCACCAGCAAGTGACCATATGTCTTGTGCGTCACACCACCATAGGTTTGCAGAGAACTATATACAATATGCACACTAAAGGCATAATGCCAACATAGGCTTGCAGAGAATTATTTACAATATGCACACTAAAGGCATGAACTATATACAATAGGGCATGATGTAAACGTTCTGCGTACGTTCTCCTCTCAAATGGGGTTTCTAAAAGCGATTGAACTGAATTAGGGGGTAATTCGTCCATATTGACAGCTGCAACACAACTAGCCAACACAACAGAATAGGTGAATGAATGAATAGGTGAGGTTCTAGTGTTATGAACGTGACAATCGCATAAACAACCAACGTGATAATGTTAAGTCTAGCAGTAATAATCATACATGCTCAAAGTTTAATAAGCACTGCATAACATTTTGAATTGCACTACTCATAGACTATAAAAGAGGGGCGGAAAGCTGCTACTACAACTGCTAGGGATCTTTCTTTATATGTCCATGATAAGGATGCTAACGGAACACGAGCGGAGAGGTGTGTATCTCCTGCTCTGACCGCAGCTGGGAGGGACTGCTGCGTGAGGACTCTGCCGCCTGTCAGTGCTCTGTGACGGGGGAGTGGCCACGGAGGCTCCCTCTGCTTGTTGAGAAGAGTTAAAAAGTGATACTTGCTTTGGCGAAAAAGTCACCAATAACACCAGAAAAAAAGCTAGATTTTTCGCTTGTCGCTGTTTTGAAAAAAAAGTCGCCAGGGGGGCTGAAAAGTCGATAAATATAGTGACAAAATCGCTAACTTGGCAACACAGCACGCGACTCCGCGAGCAACCGTTAGTTAGATCCGAACGTTGTTGTTATTGTTGCCAGGGCTGGACTGGGACAAAAAATCGGCCCTGGCATTTTTGGCCATGGCAGCCCACCATGATTATTTATACGATATGTGGAGGCAGGGGCGTTGCTCCAAATTCTGGGCCCCTATACAGGAAGTCCTGATGGGCCCTCTGAGAGGCAGTCTTACAATACAAACATGTAAAAGCTATGTTTGTCTATAGTCCAAAACGTATGAGTGACTGGTCACTCTCTGAGCCAGATAACAACACAATGTTTCTATTGATGAATGACCAAATCATTACGCGTACTTGAACACAACCCCTGGTCTAATGACTCTTAATAACCATGCACACACACAGTGTTTCTCACAGGAATTTGGGAGACTGTGTCGTGGACCCTCGACCTTCTGGAGGGGTCCGGGGGAATGCTCCCCCGGAAGATTTTTTTTCAAATGTTAAAGTAAAATTCATCATTCTGGTGCACTTTGAAGAGAAAACTAAGGATAAATCAACTGTTTCCTATGTAAGCTATTTAGTAGGCTATTATTTGCTGGAATAATGTATAGACACAGATGACCAAAAAGCAGAAAGAAGAAATGTACATGTTTAAAGAATCCAGTCAGCTTCGGGAATTTTTTTCCTTTGTTTGTATTTTTTAATGGCCCAATATAGGCCCCTGATCTTCGTAGCCCCGAACAATGTTATTTAAAAAATAACATACATGTACTGACGAATGAAAGGCCCATGAAATCTTTTTTTTCCCTAAATAACGTTTTTCTGGGCCTTCAAAGATCAGGGGCCTATATTGAGCCAGTAAAAAAATATATATATATATATATAGGGGAAGGTGGGGTGATTTGTGCATTTTGGAAGTTGCAAAACCCCTTGTTTCTAGAAAACCGTGGAAGAAATTGGAAATGTGACCACATATTTAAGAAGAGCCATCCATTTGACTCATCCTGTAAAGAAGGGAGACACAAGGAATAAGATATAAGCACATTTAAGCTCAAAAAACTGTGTTTTGCCTTTCAAAGTAAAATTTCCATGATCAAGGTTTTTTGATTATTGTGTCTGAACAATTATAGACACGTTTGAAAACATTTGACACATGTTTTAGTGCTTTGGTATGCTACACTTTGAGTCTATATAGTTAGCACGATGTCAACCCTAAATTGCTGCATCATGCCTATTATCCAAAATTCTGGGGATGGGGTGATTTGTGCGCAAGGGCCTGGGTGAGTTATAAGTAAGTAAGTAAGTAAAATGTATTTATAAAAGCACATTTATGACAGTTTGCACTGTCCAAAGTGCTGTACATAGTGCATTCAGTAGGTAAACAATGAAGGTAAAATAACAATAACCAAAATAAAAGACGTAAAGCCCATACATCCACATAAACACAGATAGTAGTGCAGAGGTAAGTAAGTAGTGCAGAGGTTAATGGGGAGGAAACACCAGGGTGTACATATGGGTTTTGAGCCTTGATTTTAAAGGCAGAAATGTAGGGGGAATCACATTTGTCAGGTGGCAGTTGGTTCCACAAGCACGGAGCAACTAGTGCAAAGTACATTTCTGAGAGTTGTGCCAGTGGCATGGCTGTATACGCTGGTCACCAAAAGAAAGTGATTGTCTACAGTAGCTCAGAAGAGAGTGACATCTCAATTCCACTTAACGACACCACTGATGAGAGTTCAGATGGCCAGAAAGATGATGATGGTGACTTTGTCATTGGGTGATTTGTGCGACAAGACAACTTTTTTTCCGAAAGCTATATTTCTTAAACAGTTTATTCCAGATCCAAAGTTTTTATTGCCAGGGATGCACAACATCCTGAAATATATGTACATATTTGAGTTGGAGACATAACTGTCAAGGCCTCACTTTAAAATCACTTTGAGTAAAAAGTTGCACAAATCACCCCACCTTCCCCTATATATATTTTTTGGGGTGCAGCCCCCCTCTGCCTTGGGCCCCCCAAGCCTGTCCGCAGTCCGACGGCCCTGAACGTAACTGACCATCGTCAGATGCTCATAATTACGGAGTATAAGTTGAATGCATGATAATACAATTCAATGCAGCCTCTGAATGGGCGGCCCTCTGCTGTGTGTGTGATTGGGCCAGGCACAGCCCAGAACCAATCATAATGAGTAATGGCCTGGGACAAAGTTTTATTTAACTTTCAGGTGAAGTTGACAGCCTGCACGCACAATTATATGTCCATGGCACTCCCGAGAGGGAAGGGCCCTCGGCCCTCGGCCCTTGGCTGTGTGACTCGGCCCGGCCCGGCCAAGTCCATAAAAAAATAAAAAATAAAAAATAAATTTTTTCTTTTTTTATAAATGGACCCGGCCCGGCCCAAAATGCCTGCTGGCCCACCGGGCATTTGCCCGGTACGCCCAATGGCCAGTCCAGCCCTGATTGTTGCCAGGTAACCAGTTACTGGGCTCCAATGCCAGCGCCCCAAACGCTTCGTTAAAACTGAATGGCATCAGAAATTGATATGGCCACTCTGAGTGAACGACAGGTTTGGGCGCCGTGAACTGGCGACCGTAGAAGTGAAATTAGTCAGTTTAGAGCTTGAATTTCACCATGAAATGTAAATACAGTGCCAGAATATAAATTCAGTGTGCATTCTTAAGCAAAATTAAATAGTTTAATTGCCTCAAATTAACACACACAAAAAAAAAAAAATTATTTTATTTTATTATTTGGGGGGGAGGAGGGGGGCGGTGCCCTAGCGCCCTCTATGGGTCAGCCGCGGCTGGTCACCACTGGTAATGTCAGGTACACGGCTTTCTACATTAAAAAACACTCTATAGATCAGCGCGTAGCAGTTAAGTTACTGTTAAAACAAACGGCTGCGGCTTCACATTAAAAGCATTTCACTGGCTAAACATTAATAGGATTTCACTGGACAAACGTGAGTTGACTTTTATTTTGAAGCTGAAAGGAACAGGAAGGTTGCGCTGACACAACCCAGCAGCCTAGCTAGCAGCATGTCTTCTGTTTTTGCGATTTCTACATGGTGAAAAAAGAGGAGAGAAAGCTTGTCATTTGCAATACTAACCCTAAGCTCACACCAATGGCTTCAAGAACGTTAATGGAATTTGTTTTCAGTTACTGTAAACGGATTGTCACCGCAAACTACTTGCTTGCCCATTTTTCTGAACCCATGTGCACGAGTAAAGTTTTCAAAACAATTGCGTCTGAACGCATGTATGAGAGAAACTGTTTAGTGACGCTCACCTTTCCACAGTGGTCTGGTTCTCCGTCTGGTCTGGGTTGAGTTTGTGACTGTCAGACTTGGCTGCCTGCTCGTTGACACAAGCCAACAGGGTGGTGCCCTGCTTCAGAGCTAGCTTCAGTTCATCCTGTTCACAGACATAGAAACATTGGAAATATCATTTGTAAAACAGATGGCCAATGTTTGTGTGACATAGGGTTGAAAAGGGGTGGAAAGTTTCCGGTAAATTTCCAGAAACTTTCCACGGGAATTTTCGCTCTGGAATTTTGGGAATATTCAAAATTGGGAATTATAGGAATTAACTAAATGGCGGTCATTTAAATGATTTTTTTCATATCCAAACATAAATCTAAACATATAAACACTATATTTTGTCATAGGCAGACATCCATGCAAACTAATCCATTTAAAAAAACATCACATTTGAACAGATTTATTTGTAAGAAGAACTTTATCAAGTTTTGATTATTTTATGAACAATCAATAATTTCACTGAAAACAAAAAGATGAATGTTGAGTAAAATATTACCTATCTCTCTCACCCCACCCATTCAGTAAATTAAGTAAAATGCCCCCCATGTGCTGGAGGAATGCACAGTGCATGTAGGGGGCGTGGCCTGAGTACCCCTGCAGTAAGCAGTGTGCTATGTGCAACCTGCCAAGCTTACTTGAAATCTGGTTGTTTTAAGTCAAGATTATGCTAAAATATATTGTCCCCAACTATATTTAAAATCACTGTTTAAAGCTGGGAACACACCGCATTGGCCGCCTGCGGCGGTTGGCCGCGTGAATGCAGGAGGTTCGCCGCTTGGTCATATTGGGCCATGTTCACCGCAGTCGCCGCCGCGGCCAACCGCAGCCTCATCGTAGGCAGCGGTTGGCCGCGTGACAGCAGGAGGCTCGCCGCTTGATCATATTGGGCCATATATTCCTGACGCCGACGCCGAGATCAGACCCGTCACACTTACGGTGCAACAACAACAATAACATGGTCCAGCTGTGCCAAAAAATACAGATGTAGGTTCACTGTGTAACCAGCGGCAGTCTTGTCACAAATATCATTAAAACAGCCTGAACACGCACCCCGATCGCAAATACACACACATTAACAGCAATTCAGCAACATACTAAACACATTAACAACAGCAGTGTGTGCTCAGCGGCTAAAATAAAGGCAAACATCAGCCTACCTGAAAGTGAAAGTGTGCCGGCTGACGGAGGACAACACCGGTTCTTCGCTGCACTATATTGGAATTCCACACGGACACCGCCGTCAAGTTTGGGTATATTATCCTCAGGAACAGCACACAGCTTGGTGAGTTTCACTATGCTAACCGGCGCTACCTTGGCTAAAGTACAACCAACAGCTAAACAGATGCAAAATAGCCTACACATATTTGCAGAATGTATTGGAAGCCCGATGTCCTCACTCCACACGCCCACCTCGTCTTGCAGACCACCGCCACCGGGCAATCTCAACGCTGATTGGCTGTGGAGGCGCGGTGCCCGGCGGCGCTGCAGAAAAAGATGAAAAATTTCATCTTTTTCTGCGGCGCCGTGCTCGCCGCACAAGCCTTCGATTCACGCTCCTTCGATGACACAATTTCTATGCGCCGCTAATGGCCGCGCTCCCGATTCACGCGCCTCTCATGAGGCGCGGCCACGCGCCGCGCAAGCCCCCGCCGCCGGCCGCTGGACGCCGATTATTGGGTGGACGCGCGGCCACGCGCTAGTACATTGACTTTGTATGTAATCTCGCCGCGCGGCCAGTGCGGTGTGTTCCCAGCTTAAGCCTCTGTAAACCTGGTCTAGTGAAAATCAATATAGGATATCAAGTTGGGTGTCTCAATAAACTTTAAAAAAATCTGATTTGAAATTAAATGTTCATAAATATTTTAATACTTAGTTGAAAAATCTGCTTTTTACTGTCTAGAACGTTTGCCTGGACTGAAATAACATAGTTAGAATGAATTAGTGCATTTGGGTTGCTTTATATTGAGTCAATTTCCGTTTATTCTCGTTAATTCCCCAAATTCCCGTTGATTCCCATACATTCCTGTTAATTCCCATGGAAAGTTTCCAACTTTGAAAATTCCCGAATTTTGCAACCTGTGACATGACCCATTTACACTTTTATCTGGAACATGGTATGTATCTAATATCTGGATAAAGACATCTTGCAGCCCATTGCCTTTACACCGGCTATAATGCAAGAATGGCAAACTGGTAACCATGGTGAGCCATGGCGGGTATTGTTGAGGGGCTTCTAAATGGCTGCAGTGTGACCTACAGTAAGAAAGACATACAGTCCTAATGCTCCCGGCATGGCAGGACCAGCATTCATAACAAAACATTTTTAGACCAAAATAAATGTACAGTATGTATGCTGTGACCTGTGGATTTACTGGCAGAGTTAAGGTACATGTGTGATGTGCTTTAGAGCAGAATTCAACTTTGATCAGTTCTGAGTAACACATTTACTCCATCAAAGGGACACCCTCTTGTCTGTGCTGACCTTTGAGGTAAGAGAGAGAGAGAGAGAGAGAGTCCAGATTATGAGGAAAGTGTTATAGCTGCATGATCCAATCATATGTTCCAATCAACGAGAAGTAACATGAACATATTTACAATCAACAGTAGCCAATGCTTGACCCCTATGCAATCAGACAAATTTAGCTTCTAAGGCTTCTTCCATCATCAATTTCACCAGGATATGCAAATTGATCTTGCTGTACCACTTTTCTGCTTTTAATGTTACCCTCAATAGTTATCAGTTAGATTTGACTGCTTACGAGGAAACCTTCCACAGTGACGTATTAAATCCATATGGTGGCACACATTTGAATCTAAGAACCATTCAACCAGTGTGGACATTGTTGTCATGCATGCACTGTGCTTTGCATGTGCACTGGTGTATGAAGTGTATATTTAATGACCTTAAGGCTGTCATGTTTGTTAGTGTGTGCGGTGAGCAGGTCTTTGGTGCACTGGACGTCATTGGGCAGCTCCGTCTCTGCCAGGTCGGTTCCAAACTTCTGTAACATCTGGGCTGTGCTTTTCACTGTCATGGCAAAGTTCTCTATGGCCTAGAGAGAGAGAGAGAGAGAGAGAGAGAGAGAGAGAGAGAGAGAGAGAGAGAGAGAGAGAGAGAGAGAGAGAGAGAGAGAGAGAGAGAGAGAAGGATCAAACATGACTAGAACTCTGCACAAATCTACAATTCCTACTTTGTATGTCCATCAATGTGTGATGAATCTACATTTCTTTCACTTTTGGAAAGGGCTAAATCCCTAGTGTTAAGAATTAGTGTATTTAGATGAGCATTTACTAACAGTGCGGTGGTGGATCCACTGACTGTGACAGTACTCCAGGTTTCCTCCCAGCTCCCGGGTCAGCTGCTCTCTGTCCACATATCCATGCAGGTCTGACACAGAGTTCAGCATCACAATCTGAAAACACATTCAACACATTGGATTGAATTGTGTCCTATAATTAAGGGGGCTGTGTTTGTTTGTGGTTTGTGAATCTGTTGTATTTGTATTGAGGGATATATCCTGGAAGTTAAATGTTGGACAGTCTCTGTTTGCAATTGGGTCCTACCTGCCTGCCTGCCACCAGCAACCCGTTACAAACACATTTAAAAAAAAGTTGGGACAGGGGCTTTAAAAGATTGGGAAAGCTGTAGAATGTTAAAAACTATCTGTTTGGAACATTACTCACATAAACATTAACTGGTAACAGATGATAATATCATGAATGGATATGAATCCTGTAAAGATTCAGTCTTCACAAGCAATAACGGGGTCAGGCTCACCACTTTGTGAAGAACTGCAGAGGAAAACAGTCTAACAGTTTAAAAACAACATTCCTGCAAATAATTTAAGGATTCCACCATCTACAATCCATAATATAATTAAAATATTTAGAGAATCTGGAGTCATCTCTACACGTAAGGGGAGAGGTCCAAGATTAAAATGTGATGCCCATGACCTCAGGTGGCACCACATTTAAAAAATACATAATTTCATATAGGTTATCACTACATGTGACTTGGGGCGACTGTGGCTCAGGTGGTTAAGCGGGTTGGCCAATGATCCTAGGGTTGGCGGTTCGATCCCCGCCCGGCCACCTGTGTCATGGTTTTTGTGTCCCTGGGCAAGACACTTCACCCACCTTGCCTCGTGTGAATGTGTATGATTGCTGTATGTTTGAGGTGGTGGTCGGAGGGGCCGATGGCGCGGAATGGCAGCCTCGCTTCCGTCAGTTTGCCCCAGGGCAGCTGTGGCTACTATCGTAGTTTACCACCACCGGTATGACTGTGTGAACGAGTGGAACCTGGAACTTTGGGTGTCTTGAAAAGCACTATATAAATCCAATCCATTATTACATGGGCCATGGAACACTTCAGAAAACCATTGTCGGTTAATACAGTTCATCACTGCATCCACAAATGCAAGATAAGACTACCATGCAAAATTATAGCCATATCAACCACATCTCCAAATGCTGCAGACTTCTCTGGGCCTGGGCTCATCTGAGATGGACTGAAGCAAAGTGGAACAGTGTGCTGTGGTCTGATGAGTCTACATTTCAAAAAGGTTTTGTAAATCATGGACGTTCTGTCCTCAAGGCTCCAGAGAAAAAGGACCATCCAGATTGTTACCAATACAAAGTTAAAAGCCAGTGTTTGTGATGGTATGGGGGTGGGTTAGTGCCCATAGCATGGGTAACTTGCACATCTATGAAGGCACCATTAATGCTGAAAAGTACATACAGATCATGGAGCAACGTGCTGCCATCCAGACCATGTCTATTTCAGGGGCGGCCCTTCATATTTATCATAAGACAATACCGCCACATTCTGCACCTCGTCTCCCATTTAAAAAAGTGGTGCATTATGAAGCACAAAACATCACAATGGAGACCCCGGAATGTTGAGCATCTGAAGTTGTATTTCAAGCAAGAATGGGAAATAATTTTGCTTTCAACAATTAATGTCCTCAGTTCCCAAACGCTTACTCATAGTTGTTAAAAGAAGGGTGATATAACACAGTGGTAAGTATGCCTGTCCCATCTTTTTTGAAACGTGTTGCAGGCACCAAAGTTAAACTTTTTGTACAGTAAATGTACAAAAAACATTAAAATGTATCAGTTTAAACAAATAGATCTGATCTATATTGTCTTATGTTGAATACATGTTTGAAATGGATTTGGAAATGATCACATTCTGTTTTATTCGTACTAATGCAGTGCCCGTAGGAAGCAAATATTAGCTTTAAATGTAATGAAAGTGGGACACAGAAACAGATGTAGTCACACAGACGTTGAAATGGCTGTTGCTTCGCTCGTCAATGTCACTTTTGGTCTTTCTTTAATATTTTTTTGCGCCATATAATCCTCAATTCTTTATTGGCAAAGCAGGTGAACATTTTTATTTATTGGTAATTGCAGCTTGAAGGCAGCAGCATTTATTTTTACAACCAAAATGAAGGGCATTTTGCATTTTACGCTAGCTGTGTCTCAATTCAGGGGTCGCATCCTTTTAAGGACGCGCATAGACCGTGAAGGCCCGAACCAAAGGCCGAACGAGCGTTGTTAAATGAGACGGTCTCTACAGGTCTCCGTAGAGCATTTACGGTTTGCAAGCCGTTACCTTGCGTGACGACTCGCCGCTCCTGTGCTGCCTAGAAACCCTGATTGCTGCCAACGGATACAGCCTTGTCAACGAAGGAAAAAAGAAAAAGAAGTTGCCTACCAGACGAAAAGAAAAAAAAGTACAAGAATAAAGAAGGACAAGAAAAACAAAAGAAAAGACAAGAAAAAAAGAAAGGAAGATAAAAGTTAAGAAAATGGAGCAACTGTTGCTGTTTTGTTATTTATTTATTTGAGGAGGTTTCATGCCATCTCTGAAAAAAACGCAATGAATCTTGGGATACGTTGGGCCGTGAAGGATTCATCCGTTGGACCCTTCAGATCCGTGAAACAAAAGCTGCATATGAAGGAGCCTTCCAAATGGGACAAGCCTTGACGCGCCGCTATGACGCAATCGGCCTTCAAATGCAGCCTTCGAAGGATGCGACCCCTGAATTGAGACACAGCTATAGTCTGTAGCTCATTTAGGTGTTGGTTTCAGCAGAAGCCAATTAAATCAGAGGGAGGCGGGGTTTAGTCAGGGATTACATCATGCTCCGTTCTCACTGTGGCCTTCAGTGTGACCACGAATTTGCCGCCAGCATAATATAAATATGAAAACTTCTACATATTTGGTCCAAAAAACTTCAAAATCAAGGATGCACACTTTCGTGCTGTGCACAAGCCACTTACGGAACCTCAGGCCGATCTGACAAGAAGTCAGAGAGATATGCGAGCCACAGACAGACACACAGACAGACAGATGTTTCTTGCTTTATAGATAGATTTTACATAACGACCCAACTTTTTCACAATTGGGGTTGTACTTAAAGTTCTCTTTCTGTTTTAATGGGGCGTGAAGGTGTGAAAGAAGGTGCAAAAACACAAGTGGTGCAAACGGCACAGTTTACATGCAGAATTGGAAGTTAAGACGTTGGAAACTTTTTTTTTAGCTCTTTAACTTTTTTTCCACACATAGTTTAACTGAACAATGAACAGAATAAATACTGTGACAATTTGTGTGGCAGTACGAGCTCTTTTTGTATACCTGGCTACACTATCACAGGTGTGGCCTGCACAATCTGAAAACTATAGTTGCCTATAAAAACTTTACATTCTATCACGTGATCCTGGTCCAGATGGTGGATTTGGTTTGTCTTATATACACTGATGTCTCTCTACTCTGAACATCCTTTTTGGTTGATCATTTTTGTAAACTCTTAAATTGGATTTATATGGCGCTTTCTAGGCACTCAAAGCGCTTCACAGGGTCCCAAGTTCATTCACACACAGTCATACCGGTGGTGGTAAACTACGATAGTAGCCACTGCTGCCCTGGGGCAGACTGACGGAAGCGCCTACGGCCCCTCAGACCACCACCTCAAACATACAGCAGTCATACACATTGACACGAGGCAAGGTAGGTGGGTTAGTGCCCATGGCATGGGTAACTTGGAAGTGTCTTGCCCAAGGACACAACAACCATGACACAAGTGGCAGGGCGGGGATCGAACCGCCAACCCTTCGATTGTTGGCCGACCCGCTCTAACACCTGAGCCACAGTCTCCCACATTTGATGTATCAGTGATTCTTGAGAAGTGGGACAAAACAGGGAGCAATGTTAAAAAAATACAAACCCTATGTTTCGGCAAATTAAATTCATGTATGTATCCAACATATACTAAGCTACTGAGCTAAGCTTTGACACAGCCTCCCAGCTTTAGTTTTTTTTACCATCATTGGCCTATCACCACCGTCAGATGTCAACTCCGTCAGATTTCCTGTCTGACTGTCAAGGTTTCAGGGAAAGAAAAAAAATGGACCGGGGCAGAGCATGGGGTGACCGGCTGGCCAGGGACCAGGAGTGGGACAGTGCACGGGGTGACGGGCTGGCCAGGGACCAGGAGTGGGACAGTGCACGGGGTGACGGGCTGGCCTGGGAACAGGAGTGGGGCGGAATGGAGGGGTGTCAGGCGGGCGGCCAGAAAAAGGCCCCAGGGCACGGCTGTGAGCTTCAGGCGGACGGCCTGGGGGGCAAGCAGGGACACGGCAGGGAGCTTCAGGCGGACGGCCTGGGGGGCAAGCAGGGACACGGCAGGGAGCTTCAGGCGGACGGCCTGGTTGGTGAGGGCTCCGTCCCTCTGGAGGCCTGCAGCGACGAAGATGCAGGTGAGGAACCCCTGCAGGAGCGAGGGGCAAGACCTCTCAGGCAGGGACAGGGGGGCAAGACCCCTCAGGCAGGGACAGGGGGCTGGGCCCCTCGGGCGGCAACAGGGGGCTGGACCCCTCGGGCAGCAACAGGGGGCTGGACCCCTCAAACAGGGGGTGAGACCCCTCAGGCAGGAACGGAGGAGGAGACCCCTCGGACAGGAACAGAGGAGGCGACCCCTCGGGAGGAGGAGGCCCCTCGGACAGGAACGGAGGAGGAGGCCCCTCGGACAAGAACGGAGGAGGAGGCCCCTCGGAGGAGGCCCCTCGGACAGGAACAGAGGAGGAGGCCCCTCGGACAGGAACAGAGGAGGAGGCCCCTCGGACAAGAACGGAGGAGGAGGCCCCTCGGACAAGAACGGAGGAGGAGGCCCCTCGGACAGGAACAGAGGAGGAGGCCCCTCGGACAGGAACAAAGGAGGAGGCCCCTCGGGAAGGCAAAGAAGACAGGCCTCCCCTGGCAGGCCTGGAGGGCGGACCCCCCCCATCAAGATGTGGAGACCGGACCCTCTCATGACGACGTGGAGAGGACTCAACTGAGGGTCCAGAGATCAGCTCAGGTAAACACCCCTCCTCAGCCACAGCATCCACCTCGGGCTCAGAGTGACCTACAGGTTCAACCACGGGCTCTACCAGGGGCTTGGGAATCACCTCATGGACTTCAGGGACGGGTTCAGGTTCTGGAACTACTTCAGGTACCGACTCAGGCTCTGGAGTTGGTTCTGATTCTTTCTCTGTCACAGGTTCGGGGACCAGAGTCAGCTCCGAAGCTGGAGAGTTCTGAGGAGACGGATGGCACTCCAAACTCCACACCCCCACTCTAATAGTCCGCGAGGCAGGAGGAGGCTGGTAGCTGGAATGCTGGGGCTCTTGTGGTTGGTTGGGCGCCTTCTGGAGCTGGTAGCTAGCATGCTGGGGCTGGTAGCTAACATGCTGGGGCTGGTAGCTAACATGCTGGGGCTGGTAGCTAGCATGCTGGGGTGCTTGAGGTTGCTGGGGCACCTTCCGGGGCAGGTAGCTAGCATGCTGGGGCTCCTGCGGTTGGTTGGACACCTTTTGGAGCTGGTAGCTAGCATGCTGGGGCTGGTGGCTAGCGTGCTGGTTGCTGGGGCCCGGGACCTGAAGCTTGTTGCTGGAAGCCTGGGGCTGGAGCTTGTTGCTGGAAGCCTGGGGCTGGAGCTTGCTGCTGGAAGCCTGGGGCTGGAGCTTGCTGCTGGAAGCCGGGGGCTGGAGCTTGCTGCTGGAAGCTGGAGCTTGCTGCTGGAGGCCGGTGACTGGAACTTGCTGCTGGAAGCCGGAGACTGGAACTTGCTACTGGAGGCTGGAGCTTGTTGCTGGAAGCAGGACACCGGAGCTTGTTGCTGGGGGCCGGTGACTGGAGCTTGTTGCTGGAAGCAGGACACTGGAGCTTGTTGCTGGAAGCAGGACACCGGAGCTTGTTGCTGGAAGCAGGACACCGGAGCTTGTTGCTGGAGGCCGGAGACTGGAACTGGAGCTTGTTGCTGGAAGCAGGACACCGGAGCTTGTTGCTGGAGGCCGGTGGCTGGAGCTTGCTGCTGGAGGCCGGAGACTGGAACTGGAGCTTGTTGCTGGAGGTTTGGGATGGTGTGCTAATAAATTCCTCTGCCCAGTCAGGCAGCAATTTACGCAGCCAAGGTCTAGAACCAACCTCCTTGCGGGCTGACGAAAGGACCTCCGCTCTCGCCACACAGTCCACCGCATACTTAAAGTCATTTTTCAGGCAGGTGAGAATATACGTCACCTCCCTCAACTCCAGTGCAAAGTGTGTGTCTGCTGGGTTCATTTTTGGCCAGATTGTACTGTCAAGGTTTCAGGGAAAGACAGACAAGAACCCAATTGCAGGACACAGGAAACAGTAGATTCAATGAAGTGGATGACAAACCAGGTAGTAAGACAGCGTGGCAAACAAGTCCAGTTGGGGCAGGCAAAAGGGAAAGTCCAAAGACAGGTCGAAACACGAACAGGCAAGCAGGATCGGAACACAGGATGAAATCCGAATGCTGGAAAGCTGGGTGAATACACTAGGACATCAGACAATCTGGCAACTGACTGAGGGAACTGAACAAAGATATATACTGGGGCTGATTAACTGATGAGGAGCAGGTGAGTGTGGGGCAGACCAGGTGAATGTAATTAACAGGGAGTGCAGAGCAGGAGGGAGTGGCGGGGTCTGAAATTACATGAGAGTTAGAAAGGAAACCAGGGGCCTATTGCATAAAAGTGGAATAAAGACATCAAGGATGATTGATAGAGCCAGCCTTGACAAAGTCTAGCCTGGGCACTTTGGATTAGTCAGTTGCATAAACGCCAATCCAGGGGCCTATTGCATAAAACTAGGATAAGGGATTAACCTAGGATTTTTCGGTTATCCTGGCTTGCGTTAGCCATGATCCGGTTGCATAAAAGCGGAGGGACATAAGTTACCCTGGAGATTTATCCTTTACGTTTAGCCTGGTCCCGACCAGGCTAAACGTAAAGGATAAACTTATTCTGTTGCCTGACTGGCTCAGTCAGCTGTCACTCCGATCTGAAGGTGTTTAACAGTTATTCCATGATCTTCTGTGTAATGCTTAAGTTTCAATAACCTGTTTTAAAGTACCATATAAAAGACTGCATTGTCATTTAGTTAAATAGTTATTTTTTTATTAGTTAACCTGAACCATTTATAATTAACTTAATTATATAAATTATAATAATTTATGTGATAGTCTGTTCATATTGCGGACTATATTTATACAATTGATTATCGATGGTAGATGACGTTGCAAATGTGGGTCAAATAAATTCACTTTGTACTTATAACTATATCGAGGTGCATCTAAAACAAAATTAAATATCAATGAAAGTTTCCTTTTTTCTGTAATTTAATTCAAAAAGTGAAATTTAAATATGTTCTAGATTCATTACACATTAAGTGAAATTAATCTAGAATAAACATACTTTTCAGAAGGTCGACATTTCTGATTGGTTGTATGCAATATTCTAATATTTTGAGATACTGGATTTTTTATTCCATGATCAATCAATCATCCAAAAAGAAGGCCTGACATATTTCACTTTGTGTAATGAAAGTTTAACTTTTTGAATGGACTTTCCATGATATTCTATTTTTTAAATGCACCTGCAGACTGCTCACTGTCAACTATTTTATCATAAAACAATGCAGGGACATCAAGATTAGTTGGCAGAGATGACATCCCCTGTATAAAATGAACTGCCCCCTGACTTACGGTTTAAACTAGCAAGGCATTGTGGGAAAATGGGCCGTCTTTTACATTTTTACATCAGTAAATCTGTGTTCGATCTCTGGGTCTACTTCTGAAAGCTGTGGGCTGGCTCTTAACAGAATTACTTACACCTGGCTTGACAAAGCAGCCCCTTTACATCCTGGATTGGCGTTTATGCAACTGACTAATCCAAAGTGCCCAGGCAAGACTTTGTCAAGGCTGGCTTTATCAATCATCCTGGATATCTTAATACCACTTTTATGCAATAGGCCCCAGGATGTAAAGGGGCTGCTTTGTCAAGCCAGGTGTAAGTAATTCTGTTAAGTGCCAGCCCACAGCTTTCAGAAGTAGACCCAAAGATCGAACACAGATTTACTGATGGAAAAATGGAAAAGACGGCCCATTTTCCCACAATGCCTTGCTAGTTTAAACCGTAAGTGAGGGGGCAGTTCATTTCATACAGGAGATGTATTCTCTGCCAACTGTTCTTGATGTCCCTGCATTGTTTTATGATAAAATAGTTGACAGTGAGCAGTCTGCAGGTGCATCTAAAAAATTGAATATCATGGAAAGTCCATTCAAAAAGTTAAACTTTCATAGATTCATTACACAAAGTGAAATATGTCAGGCCTTTTTTTTGGATGATTGATTGATCATGGAATAAAAAATCCAGTATCTCAAAATATTAGAATGTTACATACAACCAATCAGAAAAAGGATTTATAATACAGAAATGTCGACCTTCTGAAAAGTATGTTTATTCTAGATTAATTTCACTCCATGTGTAATGAATTTCTAGAATATATTTAAGTTTCACTTTTTGAATTCAATAACAGAAAAAAGGAATTTTTCATTGATATTGAATTTTGTTTTAGATGCACCTCGATATAGTGATAAGTACAAAGTGAATTTATTTGACCCACACTTGCAACGTCATCTGCCATCGATAATCAATTGTATAAATATAGCCTGCTATATTGAACACCAATTATTATAATTTATATCATTGCATCTTAATCTAATTATAATTAAGTTAATTATAAATGGTTCAGGTTAAATAAATAAAAAAGAAGGACTATTTAACTAAATGACAATGCAGTCTTTTATGTGGTACCTTAAAACAGGCTAATGAAAATAAAGCAATACACAGAAGATCATGGAATAACTGTTAAACACCTTGATTTCAGATCGGAGTGACAGCTGACTGAGCCAATCAGGCAACAGAATAAGTTTATCCTTTACGTTTAGCCTGGTCCCGACCACCTCACGTGACGTGGATCACCTCATCCACGTCACAGGCAATGTCCTCCCTTGCCAAGCAACGGAGGAAATATCGCCTTGCGTGCAGTATCCAACCTTTTGCAGAATTTTTTGGAAAGATTGATCCACTATATTTTCAATTAGAAAAGAAAACAAGTTTATATTGCAATTTCATGGTTTTGGCCAACAAAAGAAAAAAAACAACGAATAGGTAGGATCGCAGTTCAACAAGCAATTCAGTGTGTCACTATGAACTCTGAAACAATTACAGTAAAAAAAAGATGTGTTGTAAGGAATGGGGCGAGTGGATTATGAATCCTTTGGATACCGCCTCCCGTTTGTGTCTGGCTACATCGCCTCATCGACATCACATGCAATGTCATCCTTTCAGAAGCAACAGCAAAAATATTCCTGATATCCAGTCTAAATGACCTAATTATGGAGCTATTGTGTTGTTGGGCTGGAATCTCAGACCAGCCTCCTATATTGTTAGGCCATGATCTATAACATGGTCCACTATAGTGACCCTGTCTCCGTCTGTTGTCTCCTTTGTCATCATCCTCCTGCCTCTCTCTCTTGTCCTCTTCCCCTGACTCTTACTGTCTCACAAAGGAGCTGAGCTCACCTGAGGTCTATGTGTAATGCTAAGGCTCACACTGATTGGTATTATATTAGCTTTATTTTTTATTTTTCATGTGTGTGAATCTGTGTGCTTTTCCAATTTTAGTTGTGTTTTGTATTTTAAATAGATGTGTTTTCCAAAGGATTGCAGGTGATTTCCTTTTTGACCAATGTGTCTTATGTAAAACACTGTGTGTAGTGTTTTGCAAAAAGTGTGTTGGAGAATTTCAAACACAGTGCAAAGCACTTATTGTGTTTGTAGGGTTGGTGCTTGTGTTTAGGACATGGTCACTAAAGTTAGAGGTTGTGATGCTTTGGGCCTAGCAACCACTATTAGTGTGTAAGCATTAGGCAAAAACTGTATAAAGAAAAATGTCATAAGTAACACACCTTACATCTCTTAAATAAACCAAATTTTCTGTCCCAAAAATACAAAAAAAATAGATGTCCAAGTGATGTGTATCTGATAGAGTTTGCATGGTTGACACTGAAGCATGCTTACCGGTACCTTCATTTTATATTCATCCTTGTGCAGCCGGATGCCGATGTCTGCTATGGCCTTCTGGAACCACCTGGACGGCCTCAGCACCAACACCAGCTGCAGGTTGCCTGGAAACGCCACCTGCACAAAACAACGTGTTCATTTACAATACACCTCCAAAGCACCCATTCATTAAATGACATCAATCATTCAGAAACTTTCTTTTACTGATGTGCTAATGCATATGCTTATATATGGGTCAACTTGCCGCTGTCAAACCATTAAAGGTGAAAGAGTCAGTGATTCTGGAGAACCCTTGTTGTCAAAATCCCTTTTTGTGGTGTAGTGGTTAGAGATTGTGTGTAGTGTTGTGAAAAATTGGTGTTTTGGAAGAGTTCCATTTCAACTTTTTCAGATGTGTTAATAGACACCTTTACAAACATATTGTTGAAGAAAGCTAGTGGTAAGGAATTTATTCCCAGATTTTCACAGTATTACGATATTATCTTTATTACGATTCACTTAACTGTACGTACTGTGTGTTAAAAAGAAAATCTGCCCAGGGTCTTAAAATGTTAAGTACACTAAGGGTATGTCAACAAAGGGGCCAACCATAGCTAGCAGCACGCCCATTTACAGAGCCTAGGCTGTGTATTAACATTCAATTTTTTTGAAGCGCACATACAGTATACTGGAGACTAAAGGAACGTTCAAGAAGCATGTCGTTCACAGAAACATACACAGTCTACACAACTTCCACACGTTTAGCCTCTGAAGGTTTGGTTTCAGGCTCCCAGTGGAGGGATCACTGAGCTAGAGAATATGAATGAAAACAGTCTGCCACTGAAAAATATCTTCTTGTTTTTTGTTTGTTTCCTTTAACCCTTCTTTGACTATTCTGTCGCGGCCGACAGGATTGCGCATGCGCTCTTCTCATTCCCCTAACTCTTAAACCGTTTCTGATATCTAGATCATTCAAAAACTATCAGAAAGCGGAGAAGTAGAGCTTTGCACCCATATACTAATCATTACGGTAGCCCACTGGACTTCCGCAGTACGACCGTCCAATCACAGACGAGATTCACCAGCATGTGACGTATTTGTAACATGAGCTTCTAAGTACCGTAACTCCTGAATGGTTGGGGCAATTCAAAATATTCGACCGGTTTCTGAAAGTAAATAACGAGAGCTTTCCGATGGTATATGCTATGATACACTAGTCTCTACTGTGAACACACTAAACGTTACGGTAAACATACGTCGAGTCCGAGCTAGCGAAAATCGGCTAAATCGGACCAACAGCTTTCAGTTGAGTGAATAAACGACATCGCGGACATCGTGTGGAGAGGTTTATTGAGTTTTAGAGAGCACTTTCTGACATGTTTGAGCTTCTGTCTAAGCTAAACATGCTAAGGAAGCTAGCAACAGTGAGCAAACGTCCCTGGAGTTTCATTACTGTCACACAGCAACTCCAAAGAGAGTAGTGGAGAGAGTAGAGCAGAAGAAAATATTTCTCTGGAACTAACAAAACGCCTTTGCACTCCTCTCATAAAAAATATCATATCTCAAAAACTAAAACATGTACATTGTTCAAATCACTAATGAAGTCTTCAGAAATATTTTGTTCATGTTTCTACATTCAGAAATCTTTCGTATCAATGTTTTTTTTTTTTTAGCTCGTAAAATACGATGAAAAAAAATCCGCTATTTGTTTTTTTCTCATTTATGACACAATTTCAACACTTTTATTAATACTTTTGAATTATTGACTTAGATAACCTTTTAGCTTGGGTTGTACAGATTCTAATGATATGAAGCATTTGAAGATACTCAAATAAATGACTTCACAGTGAGCAAAAATACAAATGTATGCGCCGGCGAACGTTTGTATTACAGTCAAGAGAGGGTTAACCCCTGATTCAGAGGATTTTCAATGTTCCATATACTGCCATCTAGTGGACACAGACATATGTTACCAGACTATGGTACCAGTAGTACCAGACCAATAGTATCTATGCTTTAATAATCAGTGATTTGACTTAGTTCGGTACCTATGCAATAGATGGGACTAGGGTTGCCGAAAATTCCCGGAATTGACCCTTTTCAATTCCCGGGAAAAAAGAGCCTCCTCCCGGGAGATCCCGGGAATTCCCATTAAACCGGAAGTGCCTTTTTAATACTTTATTTTGTACCCACGTACTCGGCCGAGTGGTTTATTGGGCACGTTATAGCCTCATAAGCCCAGGGCAGACTGGATGCTAGCTCTAGAATGAACTAAGGGCATTAAAAGTTAAGTCATCTAAAGGCGTTTTCAGACGGGAGGAGACTGTCTGTGCACTCGACATGGACCGGTGGAGATAGGAGGCTCCGCGAGGAAACGCCGTGCGGTAACCATGGAAACAACTTTTGTTTACAACCCTGTGTCGCTGCTGTTAAATATCTACTCATATTGTTAACATTTGTTTAGTTAATAAGTGGATTAGTTATTCAGTTTGGTTTGGTTTAAATGTCTACTTTGTGGATTAGGTCTAGGTTTCACTTTAGTGTTTGGTGGAAGGAACGGGGCGAACAGCGATGCTCCAGCTGTTTCATCTCATTAGATTCATGTCGCTACAAGAGAAAGCAGCAAAAGAAACAGGCTGCTTTATGTTCATCATACAATCTTGACTTGAATACAGAAGAATGGTGAATATCACCATCTCATTGAGGAGAGAAAAGTAAAACACTGTTCAGCTGTGCCAGGCTGCCAGCGCGTGTGTGTGTGTGAGAGAGAGAGAGGAGCACAGACGTGACAGTTTAGCTGTACGGACGCTTGTCGCTCCGTCTGTAGAACTGCGGACTCTCTCTTTCTCCACTCGCATGTCAATAGCTGCGTTAAGCCCCTATCTCACTGGGCTGCGACTGTTTGCGACAAGTTGGAGACTGCATTCGCAAACGAGTCTCTAAACTGTCTCCAAACGTTCGCGGAGGTCTCAATTTCCTCGCATGAGTCGCAGAGCCGCGCAGTCCTGTCGCATGAATTTTGAACATGTTCAAAAAAAGTGTGCGACAAATCTGTCTCAAAATAGTCTCAGAGTGGTCGCATGTGTCTCAAACGCGTTGCAAACCCTTCTCAATTTAGTTTCCGCGAGTCAGAAAGTGCGAGCAATGTGAGACAACTTTGCGAGGGTTTGGCGACATATGAAACTAAATTGCGACTGATTTGAGACAAAATTGAGACGGTCGTGAGACGTTCGCGAGACATAAATGCGACCTCCTGGCAAGTGTTGGGCAAGACATTCGCAAACGTGTCGTGAGGAACCAACTCAGTGAGACTGCAAGTGAAAATTGTCGCTAATTTGCACATTTTGTCGCAATTTTGTGTCTCCAACTTGTCGCACACTGTCGCAGCCCAGTGAGATAGGGGCTTTAAGGCCCTATCTCACTGGGCTGCGACTGTTTGCGACCAGTTGGAGACACAAAACTGCGACAAAATATGCCAATTTGTGACAATTTTCACTTGCAGTCTCACTGAGTTGCTACTTACGACACGTTTGCGAATGTCCTTGCCGGGAGGTCGCATTTATGTCTCACGAACGGAATGTCAGTCTAATTTTTGTCTCATATCAGTCGCAATTTAGTTTCATATGTCGCCAAACCCTCGCAAAGTTGTCTCACACTTCTCGCACTTTCTGACTCGCGGAGACTAAATTGAGAAGGGTTTGCGACGCGTGCGACACACCTGCGACCACTCTGAGACTATTTTGAGACTGATTTGTCGCACACTTTTTTTGAACATGTTCAAAATTCAAGCGACAGGACTGCGCGGCTCTGCGACTCATGGGAGGAAATTGAGACCTCCGCGAACGTTTGGAGACAGTTTAGAGACTCTCTCGCGAATGCAGTCTCCAACTTGTCGCAAACAGTCGCAGCCCAGTGAGATAGGGGCTTTACAGACGTAACTACAGTTTAGTACGGCCGCTTGTCGCCACGTCTGTAGAACGGTAGTGCGTCTCTCTCCACTCGCATGTAATTGAAAATGTATTACCAGACACGTCAAAAGCCTCCCTTATGAAAAGGCCATGATGGCGACGAGAGTATATTTTATTAGTAAAGGCCACTATTAATGCATTAAAATAATTAAAAAAATTAAAAAACGGGAGGACGGGTCCCGTGGCCAATTTCCGGTACTCCCGGACTGACTCATTTCCCGGGAATCCCGAAATCCCGGACCCGTCCAGCAACCCTAGATGGGACCCACTCTACAAATACTTGTCAAATACAAATAACAGAGAATAGAAAACCAAAGGTTATTGAATGTATTACTAGTTTTTTCACATATATAGCTTGATGTACCTTACATTTGTAGTGTTAAAGCAGGATAAAACGGTAGCTGCGTGTATTCTGAAAAATCACATGGAGTTGCACAAAGTGAAATCATATTATAGATTTCAGTGATAAAGGCCTTATCTATCTCTACTTTTATATCTGAGGATATCTAACAGATAAGCGAATACTGTATTAGCACGTCTAAATGCAGGATTAAAGTTGGGGTATATGATTTGGGAGAAAATAGCAGCAGGGATAGAGATTCAAATCCAAATACCTCAACCGCTCCACGTGTGTTCTCTCTGGTCCCTCCCTGACATGCTCTACCTGCTGTAGCTCCTCCCTCCGACGACAGTTATGCACGTTAATTTCTTTTCAACTAGTGTATTTCCCGGTCTTTCCTCGTATCCTTGCTGTCTAAAGCTGGGAACACACCGCACTGGCCGCGCGGCGAGATTACATACAAAGTCAATGTACTAGCGCGTGGCCGCGCGTCCACCCAATAATCGGTGTCCAGCGGCCGGCGGCAGGGGCTTGCGCGGCGCGTGGCCGCGCCTCATGAGAGGCGCGTGAATCGGGAGCGCGGCCATTAGCGGCGCATATAAATTGTGTCATCGAAGGAGCGTGAATCGAAGGCTTGTGCGGCGAGCACGGCGCCGCGCCTCCACAGCCAATCAGCGTTGAGATTGCCCGGTGGCGGTGGTCTGCAAGACGAGGTGGGCGTGTGGAGTGAGGACATTGGGCTTCCAATACATTCTGCAAATATGTTTTTGCATCTGTTTAGCTGTTGGTTGTACTTTAGCCAAGGTAGCGCCGGTTAGCATAGTGAAACTCACCCAGCTGTGTGCTGCTCCTGAGGATAATATGAACCCAAAGTTGATGGCAGTGTCCGTGTGGAATTCCATATAGTACAGCGAAGCACCGGTGTTGTCCTCCGTCAGCCGGCACACTTTCACTTTCAGGCCTTTATTTGTGCTGCTGAGCACACACTGCTGTTGTTAATGTGTTTAGTATGTTGCTGAATTGCTGTTAATGTGTGTGTATTTTCGATCGGGGTGCGTGTTCAGGCTGTTTTAATGATATTTGTGACAAGACTGCCGCTGGTTACACAGTGAACCTACATCTGTATTTTTTGGCACAGCGGGACCATGTTGTTGTTGTTGCACCGTAAGTGTGACGGGTCTGATTTCGGCGTCGGCGTCAGGAATATATGGCCCAATATGATCAAGCAGCGAGCCTCTTTCGATCACGCGGCCAACCGCCGCCTTCGATGCGGTGGCGGCTGCGGTGAATATGGCCCAATATGACCCAAATGATCAAGCGGCGAGCCTCCTGCGTCCACGCGGCCAACCGCCGCAGGCGGCCAGTGCGGTGTGTTCCCAGCTTTAGCGGTGTAAGCAGTTGTTGTTAAACAGGAAATAGGACATTTAGGGGCCATTGATTGTAGACATTGCTGTTTGTTGGCAAACTGTCAAGCCGGGAACACACCGCACTGGCCGCCTGCGGCGGTTGGCCGCGTGAACGCAGGAGGCTCGCCGCTTGGTCATATTGGGCCATATTAACCGCAGCCGCCGCCGTTGGCCGCGTGACCGCAAGAGGCTCACCGCTTGATCATATTGGGCCATATATTCCTGACGCCGACGCCGAGATCAGACCCGTCACACTTACGGTGCAACAACAACAATAACATGGTCCAGCTGTGCCAAAAAATACAGATGTAGGTTCACTGTGTAACCAGCGGCAGTCTTGTCACAAATATCATTAAAACAGCCTGAACACGCACCCCGATCGCAAATACACACACATTAACAGCAATTCAGCAACATACTGAACACATTAACAACAGCAGTGTGTGCTCAGCAGCACAAATAAAGGCAGACATCAGCCTACCTGAAAGTGAAAGTGTGCCGGCTGACGGAGGACAACACCGGTGCTTCGCTGTAGCCTACTATATGGAATTCCACACGGACACTGCCGTCAACTTTGGGTTCATATTATCCTCAGGAACAGCACACAGCTGGGTGAGTTTCACTATGCTAACCGGCGCTACCTTGGCTAAAGTACAACCAACAGCTAAACAGATGCAAAATACACATATTTGCAGAATGTATTGGAAGCCCAATGTCCTCACTCCACACGCCCACCTCGTCTTGCAGACCACCGGGCAATCTCAACGCTGATTGGCTGTGGAGGCGCGGCGCCGCAGAAAAAGATGAACATTTTCATCTTTTTCTGCGGCGCCGTGTTCGCCGCACAAGCCTTCGATTCACGCTCCTTCGATGGCACGGCTCATGAGGCGCGGCCACGCGCCGCGCAAGCGCCCGCCGCTGGACGCCGATTATTGGGTGGACGCGCGGCCACGCGCTAGTACATTGACTTTGTATGTAATCTCGCCGCGCGGCCAGTGCGGTGTGTTCGCAGCTTTAGACTGCTAGGGTCGTGAACGCTCACGCAACTGACGCAACAACGTCGCTGCCAAAGTGAATGGACAGTAGGGGTGTGCGGAGACGTCATTATCTGTATCTGTATCTGTATCTGTTCAACCAACAAAATTATCTGTATCTGTATCTGTATCCGGATACACAACAAGAAGTGGGCGTGGCGTATACCGGAAGTTTCTTTTACATTAGCCTACATTAAAGGAAATCACACCTAAATTGATTTTCTAAACTAATATTCATTGTCAATGCAATTGTTGTCCCTTCAAAGCATCATATTGATGTAATGTTGACATATAAGTCAAAAAGTCAGATATATTTCTACCTTTTCATCTCTCTCTCTCTCTCTCTTCTTTGTTCTCAGAATACGAAGAAATTCAGGGTACGAAAATATTGATAAATAACAGCCCAAATCTGTGCATAGGCTACTCACTGTTAGTAAATGAGGGCCAGTGTTTTACTTTTAACTTAATTAAGGTATCCCTTTAACTGGGGGAAATACAGCTGTAGGCTATTTCATGATTATTTTTTATCTCTATCTCTATCTCTCCCCCTCCCTCTTTTTTTACTTTTGTTTTACTAAACTAAGATTTAGGAACAATATATGTATCAACGTACCAATCTCATAAACCCTAAATAATATGTTAGCCTTTCCACAAAGCCACATGTGATTTTAATGTGTCAAGTTTGCAGTTTCCGATTTTATTGTATAGGTCCTGAAGTAGGCCTAGCCGTATACGCATTGATTAACAGCTGAAAAAGTACAGGTCCTAAGCATCAGTTTGATGGAAACGTTGTGGTGTTTGAAAGAGTTTAAGCAGTAGGCCTAGTGAATGTAAATACATCGGGGAAGGGCTGACGGTGACTCGGGGTGCAGCATATTCCATAGGTTCGTCTCTTCTCCGCCACGGCAGCGGAGGAAACTCACATAAAAACGGCAGCGAATGAGACAGGTAGAACCCTCTATTCAAGGGAAAGGGCGAACGCGCTGCGTTTATCAGTGGATAAAAAGAGAGAGACCGCGGGTCACGGGACGTGCCCGGTCCTCTCATGTCCACCGCAGAACAGCTGTTAGTGTCATTCTACTTGTTGTGTCATTGAGGCGGAACGCGCTGCGTCAATTAGGCGCATAATATATAAAAAAAAAATCCCCGAATAATAACGGGACTATTCGGAAATTATCCGTATCCGTATCTAACTCATTATCCGTGCTTATCCGAATACATATTCGGATTCGGGCTCATCCCTAATGGACAGTCCCAACAGCCAATAAGAACGGAGAATCGGAGCCTCGCTCTGATTGGTCAAAGTGTAGCGGTGGCACTTTTTGGGGGCGACGCACAGAGGCAGGGGAGAGCAAAGTGATGAGTAGATATTCTCAGACCACTTCACCTGCATATAGCTGAATGGCTAACATTTTTGGCAAATTTTGCAGTGAAAAAGTTACCCACCCCAGCTTTAAATACACATTTCTTCTGTAAATGAGCTCTGTTGTTGGATGTCTTTGGTTGAAGTTGAAAGGCTGTTTGTTTGCCCTCCTGTATGCAGTGTTAATACATAGTGACCTGTATGGTGGAATGTATGGATGTGTTTCAGACTCACAGCGATCCTGGACAGAGAGGCCTTCACTGAGCTCCACTTGTCCTTCCTCCGGTCCATGATGATGACGAAGCCGATGCTGGCAGCGTCCAGGCTGCACACAGGACAGAGGAACAGACTAATCAACTAATGCTCCTCAACACACACACACACACACACACAATATAATTCTGATGGCTAACAGTCTAATAATGACACTTTAACATAGGATTGGTGGTTTATTCTTTTGCATAGCAATGTTTTCTTTAATAGTTGTTGTTGGTATTTTTATTTTATTATTATTATCTTTATTTAACCTTTATTTATACTCAAGATTTCATTGATGGGTGACCCTCATTTACAATGATGTTGAGAAACAAAAACAACAATACATACACAATATACAATGCAAATACATCAAATACACAACAATCTGGTAAAGAGAAACATTTTAGACAGAGATGTAGAGTGGCTGGAAATAAAATGTAATTGGTAAAAGTACAATATGGCCTAATTAAAACAGTTACAGTTTGGTAGATTTAAGATAGTATGTTTAAATTGGTTAAAGGATATCATGGTATTCATTTTAATTTGTTGCTGTAAGTTGTTCCAGGAGTCGGGGGCACTGAAGCTTAAAGCTGTCTGTCCCAGCTCAGACCGGGCTTGTGAAACATAAAGCATAAGCATGTCAGTGGAGCGGGTCTGATAAAGCCCATCTGAAATTTGCAGCATTTCTGTTAAATAACGAGGAAGCTTCCCGGTCAAGGCTTTGTAAATAAAAATGTGCCAATGTGCTTCACGTCTCTCTTTAAGAGATGACCACCCAACGTTTTCAATGTGAATCTACCTGGGGATGCTGGTCAGGTAGGTGACCACATTGAGGAAGTCTTCTTCTGGCACTTCACTGAAGCCTGAGCATTCTGGGAAGGTGATGATGGGGGCGCCATCTTTCCCTCGCCCTCCTACAACACAGACAACACCACACTCAACATTTGATTTGATTTGTATTAACCTTCATTTAACCAGGAATATTCCCATTGAGAATTAAAAAACATTTATATTGAGAGGGAGTTCTGGCCAAAAGAGCAACTAAAAATATCAAAGTTTCAGGTTCAAAACATAATTTCACATTTAAAATTCATATAGATAGATAGATAGATAGATAGATAGATAGATAGATAGATAGATAGATAGATAGATAGATAGATAGATAGATAGATAGATGTGATGGGAGCCAGGAAGACACAAATGGCTCCGCCTAAAGCTGCGAACACACCGCACTGGCTGCGCGGCGAGATTACATACAAAGTCAATATACTAGCGCGTGGCCGCGCGTCCACCCAAGAATCGGCGGCGGGCGTTTGCATGGCGCGTGGCCGCGCTTCGAAGGTGCTACCATTTGCGGCGCGGCCAACATATGCGGCGAACGCAGAAGATGAAAATATTTATCTTTTTAGCGTCGCCGCGCCGCGATAGCCACGCGATAGCCAATCAGCGTTGCGATTGCCCGGTGGTCTGCAAGACGAGGTGGGCGTGTGGAGTGCGGACATTCAATGAACTGGCTAAAGAAAGCAGGTCCATCCCTCACATACAGTATATCACATGTAGAAGAAGACATAATCCTCAGTTAACACTCTGTGGCCTGAAATACACATGCAAACAGGACCTTTACACATGCAATGAATGGAGAGATTCAGAGTGGGCAGACAGTCTCACAGAGACAGCACTCTGAGCAGTTTAGGGGTTATGTGCCTTGCTGAAGGGCACCTCTGCAGTGCCCAGGAGGTGGACTGGTACCTCTCCAGCTACCAGTCCACACTCCAATATTGGTACGGGCTGGACTTGAACCAGCAACCCTCTGGTCTCTAGTCCAAGTCCCACAGACTGAGCTACTGCCGCCCTAAAGGAAAGACTTGGTATGAACACATTGGATACAGTGTCATTTTGAGTGACTGGAAGAACAAGCATATGATACAATGTGCCAATGCTTTTATTTGTTTTAGCAGAAGAGGGAAATCAGGTGTTTGCTGTGCAGGTAAACACACCACCACATAGTATAGTGGGGCAGAAGTGATCATTGAGAGGGATTATTTTTGTGTGACTCATTTATTTTTTCATTAAAATGTTGCATAGTCTGCCTTTAAAAAGTTGAATTTTGGGCAGTTTTATGAACAGTACAGCACATATTATGAGATGAAGAGCTAGTTAGTCTTTGCGGTGTGGTGTAGGCGGTGTTTATAATTTTCTGCATATGCAGTTGACTCTGTATATTGTCCCCAGTCTTAATGTTAAGAGTTCTTGACGACGGTTTGTCCACCACACACTTGGCATGATAGATTGGACAAGAGATTTATCCTTGTTCTTTTCATACTGGGAGCGACATTCTGCCTGTATCACACTGGACCTGTGATGTGGCATTGGGAGAGGAATCCTTGACAGCGCCCTGATTTATTTACATGATAAGGTTAAGATCTCTCTATAACAGTTGGTCCCACGACTCTAGCCTCTTTTGTTGATCAGGTTATCAAACCAGAATTTTGCATCACTAAATGAATCCCTGCAATTATCACTTTCAGATGGGCCTATTTTAATGAAATATTCAGATGATTCAGCAGATGCAGGTTGTGTGAGTTCTGTAGGCAATTCACGGGACAGTGTGGAGTAGGAGCTACACCCTCCTCTTAAATGTTACCAAGGTTGGGAGATGGATATGGATTTTTGGAGGACCAGAAGGACTAAGCTGAATCTCCATTCTGGGAGAAGAGGTTAAGGTGATGGAGGGCTACAAACACCTTGACATTCACCTGGACAACAGACTACTGCAAATCTAACGTCTTCATTATTACTGCTGCTGGGACACTGAAATTTACCTTTGGGGATAAATAAAGTATGCTATTTATTTATATATAAATCCATCCATCCATTCATATATATTCAATTCATATGGATTTTAGACTGTGGATTGCATTAGGCCTATGTATTATAATCTTTAAACGTGGCTCATTTTGGTAAAAAAAGAAAGCTTCATGGGGCCTTCATAAAGTGCTATCTGAAAATAGGCTTGAGACTGTAGGCTACATATCCATGACATGAGAAAATTATTACTTTGTTGACATATAAACCGAATACATTGCTGGAAAGCTCTTGACGTATGTAGGCCTAAATTAGAAGATTATCATGGCTCCTGCTTTGAAAATCTGACATTTGACCTTTTGGCTTTTTAATTCTGCAACAAAAAGTGCTGAAGACATGGGACAAACTGTTAGGGAAAGCTCCACAGCTATCTATCATGTGAGGGTACAGAAAAAGATGAAAGTTTTCATCTTTTTCTGCGCCTCCACAGCCAATCAGCGTTGAGATTGCCCGGTGGTCTGCAAGACGAGGTGGGCGTGTGGAGTGAGGACATTGGGCTTCCAATACATTCTGCAAATTATGTGTATTTTGCATCTGTTTAGCTGTTGGTTGTACTTTAGCCAATAGCGCCGGTTAGCATAGTGAAACTCACCCAGCTGTGTGCTGCTCCTGAGGATAATATGAACCCAAACTTGACGGCAGTGTCTGTGTGGAATTCCAATATAGTACAGCGAAGCACCGGTGTTGTCCTCCGTCAGCCGGCACACTTTCACTTTCAGGTAGGCTGATGTCTGCCTTTATTTGTGCTGCTGAGCACACACTGCTGTTGTTAATGTGTTTAGTATGTTGCTGAATTGCTGTTAATGTGTGTGTATTTGCGATCGGGGTGCGTGTTCAGGCTGTTTTAATGATATTTGTGACAAGACTACCGCTGGTTACACAGTGAACCTACATCTGTATTTGCGTTCACGCGGCCAACCGCCGCAGGCGGCCAGTGCGGTGTGTTCCCGGCTTTACAATTAGAACTTTTACAGTGGCTTGAAAAAGTATTCATACACCTCAAACTTTTCCACATTTGTCACGTTACAACCACACATGAATGTATTTTATTTGGATTTTATGTGATAGACCAACACAAAGTGGAGCATAATTGTGAAGTAGAATGAAAATGATACATGGTTTTATTTTTTTTCTTCTAAAAGTGTGGCCTCCAAAAGTATTCAGCGCCCCTGAGTCAATACTGTTTAGAACCACCTGGACTGCAATTACAGCTGCACGTCTTTTGGGGTATTTCTCTACCAGCTTTGTACATGTACAGACTGACATTGTTGCCCATTCTTCTTAAATGGGCAACATGAGCAAATAACCTGTGAACAGCAATTTTCAATATTTCCAGATATTCTCAATCTGAATATTTCTGTTCACAGACACTCTCCATCCAATCTGACTGAGTTTGAGCTATTTTGCAAAGAGGAAAAATATCCTTCTCTATCTAGATGTGCAAATCTGGTAGAGAGTAAGTGAGCGCTCTGTCACCTGTACCTTGGTGGTCAAAACGTTAGGATGTGGCGTCTTTGTGTCACCAATCCCGAAATCTTCATGACAAATAACAGGCTAGAGATCATATGAATTCACTGTATCAAGATTATGAAAATAATGTACATAATTCTTGCTAGAAATCTTTAAAAACATCATCACACAACGATCTACAGTATGCTCTTTTTTAGCTCCTAATTCCCACTAAAAAAGGCATTTGTGGCGGCTATTGAAAGCTGGAAGGGCTGCCGGTATAGGCTCGTCTTGTGTCACGTGACACAGGCTCAATGTCCAATAGAAACAAATGCACGTTGATATGTGACATTTTTCGGCCAGACATTTTTCAAATGTCTACGTATCCCTCGCTTGGAGAAGAGTTCACTGACAACGTTTTTCTCTGGCGACTGGGTTGCGAAGCATCAGAGACTTTATCATGGGAGTGACAGCAGCTGAGGTATTTGGGTTAACAGATATGGTACACAGTATAGGCCTACCCTCAAGCAGGTCAACTGTTAACCATTCATTAGGCCAATCAGAGGTCAATGCACCACATAAATGCCTCATTTCCTACAGTGTTGGAGTGTTAAGATCCCTTTATTCCATTTTGTTGTCTGATGGTGAAATAATTCTTCAGTTTATCATTCAAATCCATTTATTGGTTGGGATTTCGGTAGGAAATGTTATTATACGTATGTGTGATAGTTATTTGGAATCCACCTGTTATGGTAAGGTTTAGGGTAGGGTTAGGGTTAGGGTGAGGAGATGGCTTAGCAAACATACCCCAATGTGTTGATTTAGAGAGATATGTAGCTGGGTTAGGCCTTGTATGTTGGGGAGGGTAAGGAGGGTGAAATTGATAAATTAGGCAATGCCAAGTGTGGTCTTACATGATTGACCAGATTTACCTTGCCACCATTAATCCCATTTTAATTAGTAACATATATATCTCCACACAGAGTTTGAGAGGTGAGTCATAAAAAATGCACTTTAACATTTTACAGGTAAAAAAAGATGGATTCTGACACATATTAACATGTAACAAAAGATCAACTGAATTGTCTACCCAGGGACACTGGTTATCATAACTTGAAAAAAGAAACATAACACAAGCTTGGAAACTCCTAGGAATGTGTTGACCAATCGGAGGGATTCAAAGTGAAACCTCCAGTTCCAGTGGAAATAGAACCCAAAATACTGTCAGAGGATGTTAAAAAAAATGTAGTTGGCCCGATTCATTTACGCAACTATTTGTGTGCATGTGCATTTGTGTGTGTGTGTGTCTGGTGTTTGTGTTTTTAAACCTGTTGAAGAATATTAACCCTAACCCTGTTCACGACATTCATAGCAGAACCACAGAAGTCAGCATTATTCTTTCAATACAGGAAAGTGATATGTGAGAACTACCACTTGTTAAAGAATTTTAAATAACTTGATTTTATGATGGAGATGTAATGTGAATGTTTCCCAGCCCCGCCCACAGGTTGTGTGTGTGACAGTGGAGTGTTGGTACATACCTGAGAGCAAGGCAAACTGGCGATGGAGCTGCTCTATGATGTCTACAGCCAGCAGGGGCCTGATCTCCTGCTGCATGATCTCATCTGAAGACAGACACACACACACACACACACACACACACACACACACACACACACACACACACTGCTTAGATACAAGCAAGAGGAAGCATTCATCATGACGGGAGTCTAACAAACATGCCCACAGTGACAGATATCCTCCCCATGTTGAATCTCAAAGTCTATATAGTTTGATTCAGATTAGAAATAGAAATATTAAAGTCAGGGACACATTGATTAATCAATTGAAGCTAGCTAGCTCGGTGACAGGTAGAATTTCAACAAGAAAAGATCACAAGGTCAGTTATCTAACCCAACTGTAACCTGATCGATCTGATCTGTGATCAGTCAAAGATCAACACATGTAGTATATACCCACGGTCCACCGCAACACAATTCTCATTCATCTCATCTGTTTAAGATTCCATCCAACTCAGTGCATCACATTGTTTCAGACTCAATATGAAAGAAAACTGCTGAACTTTAACATAGCTGTTTCACATAGCTGTCACACCAGAGCACACAACAAGGGTTGGATGGACTGAACACACATGTGTTACTCTTACAGCCTCCATGTAGTAGGGCTAATCATTTTACATTTGTCCTGATGTTGGGCCTACACAGAGTGTCTCATTTGAAATGTTGTAATGGGTTAATGCTGATGCCATAGTACATTCCAAGGGACTAAAGTCTAACGCATGTTTACATAAGTTTCTCTGTAGAATCAACCATCCCAGACCCCTTCGGAGGTCATAAACTCATTTAAGATGGGATAGTCCCTTTTAAAAGGTTGGTTAATCCAACCAGACCTTTGGGGACTAAGTCTCTGCAAGTTACATAGGATGTAACTCTGTTTAAAACTACTACTATAAAGTTGAAACCAGACATTGCAGGGCCCAGGCACCCTGCTGTGTTTACCTTATCTCAACTGTGAGACACAAGCTTCAAAGCTCTCTTTTCCTAAGGAAGGAAAAGCATCTTATTGGCTGGTTTGAATGTAAACACTGCTTGCTGATAAGACAACTAACTTCTGATTGGATGAGAATGCATTTGGACTGTTTTAATACAGGATGCAATACTCTCATCTTTGCCATTCGCCTTCGGCTTCCAGCCGTGACAGAAGGTACGAAATGCTTAAACCTGAGGCTAAGGAAAAAGCAACCCCAAGTCCCAGTCTTTATTCTTGCTGGACGAGTTCATGGACTGCTGAAACATCTCCTCTGTTTTCCCGGATTCGAGAGAGTTTTCCAACAGGAAACCTCTTCACCAGAGCTGAAGCAGCCACCTCAACCTCTCCTCAAAACAGAACTTCCCCCACACGCGCAAGGCGTGAGCAAAGACGCAGGATCCCTTCATCAAGACGCCTGCACTGCCCGTTCCACGGACCGGAGCCAGCCAGCGGACCTGCCGAGAAGTGAAGCCGCCTATCACTTATCATCTGGGCCGTTACTACGCTGCCACCAGACGCAGCGCCAGCAGAGAGCAAGGCCCGACGCAGAGGGAGTTCTCCGCTTTCTTCTCTCCTCCTTGCCTACGCTGCCCATCGGACCGCAGACAGCCCGCTCTTACCAAGAAGAGCCGCTAACCCCCTGCTTTGCTTCCCTTGATCATCATCATCATCAACCTTTATTTAAACAGGCAAAAATTGCTAAGAAACAATGTCTTATTTAAGCAGTGGCCTGGTAGGAGGTGAATGACCTCCTGGGGGGAAGGGTAGAGGGAGAGAACAAGACAACACTGAACTATAGCCAGTAAAATCACACTTAGACAACAATAACATATTCAACATAGCAACACAAACTAGAAAATCCCGCGGAGATTTTGAAAGTACGGGCAGCCCTGCGCAGGCCGCCAATCCCCGCGTCGGCGGCGCCCCACCCGTCAGCCGGGCCCGAAAGCTTCTACGAACCTCCGCCGCGGGCTTTCCGAACTGCAGTCCCGAGTTGTGGCCGATCGAAGGTCGCAATCGTGGCAAAACGTCAGGAAAATGGCCGCTCTTAGCGAAGACGTTTTCGTTAAGGGCGGCCGTGTTTTTTGAGCTATCTGGCTAAAACGTTATACACACGTGTATGTTGGTCCCCTGATGCTGTGTACACAATTTGGTGATGATAGGTTGGGAAATCCACAAAGTAGATGTCACTTGACTGAATTTCAGGTCATGTAAATTAGGGAAGAAAAAATAATCATGGCTGACCCCTATGGTCCAAGAGGCTTTATTGTAGAGCACTGTGAGCTGTGCATGTGTAAGAAATGTCAAGTTAATCAGAGTCAGTGGGAAAGGGGCGTGGCCTGTCAAACATTGCATTTTTGAATTATGGTTTTCGCATTTGTGGCGCCCCCTATGGGTTAATCTTGACAAGCTTAGAGGGCCATGCTACCACATGACTTCTGCACATATCCTGCAAGTTTGATGATGATAGGACCTACGGTTAAGGAGTTATGGTCAATTTGCTAATAAGCCCCGCCCCTGT
Source organism: Ammodytes marinus (assembly GCF_949987685.1). Classification (NCBI taxonomy): domain Eukaryota; kingdom Metazoa; phylum Chordata; class Actinopteri; order Uranoscopiformes; family Ammodytidae; genus Ammodytes; species Ammodytes marinus. Next base: position 31,590,825 of record NC_137212.1, read on the forward strand.
GTGTAAACGTTTTGGTCAATGGCGGCCATGTTTTTCAAGCTTTCTTACTAATCTTTTACGGGCATGTGTGTCATAGTCCCCCGAGGCTCCATGAGAAATGTGGTGTTGATAAAGAAAAATTTGAGAAAGTTGTGGTTAAAACCATGTTTTTCAGTTTACGCTAATTAGCGGAAAATATTCCCAGGCGGATTTATATGGTCCCAGAGGCTTTTTTGTAGAGCCTTTTTCAGTTGGGGCTTAATAACAGCGCCCCCTAGCGGAAATTCAAAAAACTGTCCGAGAGGCTATATTGTAGAGCACCATGAGCTGTACAAGGGTAATACAGGGCAATCAGAGTCAAGGGGCATTTGTGACGCCCCCTATGGGTTAATCTCGATAAGCTTCGAGGGACATGCTACCACATGACTTCTGCACATACCCAGCAAGTTTGATGATGATGAGGATCAATGGTTAAGGAGTTATGGCCAATTTGATAATAAGCCCCGCCCCTGCGTAAACATTTTGGGCAATGGCGGCGAAAAAAAAAATCATGGCTGACCCCTATGGTCCGAGAGGCTATAAAGGTAAAGGGGAGGAGCCTAATGTGGTAAGGGGGAGGAGCCTAACACTTCAAGGGGAGGAGCCTAATGCTGTAAAGAGGAGGAGCCTAACGGGGTAAGGGGAGGAGTATAACGGGGTAAATGGGAGGAGCCTAATGATGTAAAGGGGAGGAGTCTAACTGGGTAAAGGGGAGGAGCCTAACGTGGTAAAGGGGAGGAGCCTAACAGGGTAAGGGGAGGAGTCTAACGTGGTAGATGGGAGGAGCCTAATTATGTAAAGGGGAGGAGCCTAACGCAGTAAAGGGGAGGAGTCTAACGGGGTAAATGGGAGGAGCCTAATGATGTAAAGGGGAGGGGCCTAAAGTGGTAAAGGGGAGGAGCCTGACGGGGTAAGGGGAGGAGTCTAAAGGGGGTAAAGGGGAGGAGCCTAATGATGTAAAGGGGAGGAGTCTAACGTGGTAAAGGGGAGGAGCCTAATGATGTAAAGGGGAGGAGCCTAATGATGTAAAGGGGAGGAGTCTAACGTGGTAAAGGGGAGGAGCCTAACGGGGTAAAGGGGAGGAGCCTGACGTGGTAAATGGGAGGAGCCTAATGATGTAAAGGGGAGGAGTCTAACGTGGTAAAGGGGAGGAGCCTAACAGGGTAAGGGGAGGAGTCTAACGTGGTAGATGGGAGGAGCCTAATTATGTAAAGGGGAGGAGTCTAACGTGGTAAAGGGGAGGAGCCTAATGATGTAAATGGGAGGAGCCTAATGGTGTAAAGGGGAGGAGTCTAACGTGGTAAAGGGGAGGAGCCTAACGGGGTAAAGGGGAGGAGCCTGACATGGTAAATGGGAGGAGCCTAATGATGTAAAGGGGAGGAGTCTAACGTGGTAAAGGGGAGGAGCCTAATGATGTAAAGGGGAGGAGCCTAATGGTGTAAAGGGGAGGAGTCTAACGGGGTAAAGGGGAGGAGCCTAACGTGGTAAAGGGGAGGAGCCTAATGGTGTAAAGGGGAGGAGCCTAATGGTGTAAAGGGGAGGAGCCTGACGTGGTAAATGGGAGGAGCCTAATGGTGTAAAGGGGAGGAGTCTAACGGGGTAAAGGGGAGGAGCCTAACGGGGTAAAGGGGAGGAGCCTAATGGTGTAAAGGGGAGGAGTCTAACGTGGTAAAGGGGAGGAGCCTAATGATGTAAAGGGGAGGAGCCTAATGGTGTAAAGGGGAGGAGTCTAACGTGGTAAAGGGGAGGAGCCTAATGGTGTAAAGGGGAGGAGTCTAACGTGGTAAAGGGGAGGAGCCTAACGGGGTAAAGGGGAGGAGCCTGACGTGGTAAATGGGAGGAGCCTAATGGTGTAAAGGGGAGGAGCCTAATGGTGTAAAGGGGAGGAGTCTAACGGGGTAAAGGGGAGGAGCCTAACGTGGTAAAGGGGAGGAGTCTAACGGGATAAATGGGAGGAGCCTCATGATGTAAAGGGGAGGAGTCTAACGTGGTAAAGGGGAGGAGCCTAATGATGTAAAGGGGAGGAGTCTAACGTGGTAAAGGGGAGGAGCCTAACGTGGTAAAGGGGAGGAGCCTACCACGGTAAAGGGGAGGAGCATAATGCTGTAAAGGGGAGGAGCCTATTGTGGTAAATGGGAGGAGCCTAATGCGGCAAAGGGGAGGAGCCTAATGCGGTAAAGGGGAGGGGCCTAATGTTGTAAAGGGGAGGAGTCTAACGTGGTAAAGGGGATAACACCCTGTTTTTCAGTTTATGCTAATTAGCGGGAAATATTCCCTGGCGGATTTATATGCTCCCAGAGGCTTTTTTGTAGAGCACCCTAACATACACCTGTGTGAGAAATTTCAAGTCAATCGGAGTTACGGTGTGAGGGGCGTGGCCTCTCAAACTTTCTTCAGTCGGGGCTTAATAACAGCGCCCCCTAGCGGAAATTCAAAAAACTGTATAATAGCACACCATTCGGGGTAGGGACGGACGTTCTGTGAAATTTTTGCGTTTCTAAGTGAAACGGTGTGGGAGGAGTAGCAGCTCGAAATTTGCGGCAGAAGTAAGAAGAATAAGTATGGTGGAGAGTAATAATTACGGGCCCTCAATACATTGAGAGCCCGTACTTAATTAGACAAACAGCAGTAACATACAGCATAGCAATAGATAAAAGTACTAGATCACGGTGAGCTTAGACTGAAGCAGCTACAGGTGTGCTTTATACATTTTGTTAGGGCCTGTTTGAAGAGACAAAGGATTGTGACTGTAGGGATTTTTGAAGTTGGTTCCAGCTGTCAGCGGCCGCAAACTGGAAGGAGGAACGGCCCAGGGAGGAGTATGCCCTAGGAGCATTTAACAGAATGAGGGGGGCAGAACGGGTGTTGTGTGTAGGGTGGGGGCGCAGGTGAAGAAGCTGAGTTAGATAGGGAGGACTGAGACCTAGAAGAGTTTTAAAAACCAGCATCAGCCAGTGGATGTTGCGCCTGATGTCCAGGGGTGGCCAGTTTACCAAGGTGTAGAGATCACAGTGATGGGTCCTGTACGGGGCGTTAGTTGCAAAACGAATGGCCGAGTGATAGAGGACGTTAAGCCGCTCAAGTGCTCCTTTACGGGCGGACCTGTAGATGACATCGCTGTAATGGAATAGTGGAAGGACAATAAGCTGAACCAGGGAGCGTTTGACAGAGGCAGTGAATGAGGAGCGGTTGCGATAGAGGAAGCTGAGTCTGGCTTTTACTTTCGACTGCAGAAAGGACAGATGTTCAGTGAAGGAGAGGATGCTGTCAATCCAGACTCCCAAGTATTTGTAGGAGGACACTAGTTCAAGTTTTTGGCCTGTAGCAGTCAGAATGGTACCATCTTGGAGGGGGGGCTTACGACCAAACCACATGACCTTGGTTTTCATGGGGTTTATGGCCAGTCCGAGGGCAGAAAAGCCAGCCTGTATGGAGTGGAAGCTCTGCTGAAGTGTTCCCAGTGCAATGTCAGGTGAGGGATGCCCGCTGCCCTTATCAGCTGAGCTGCTTCCACACCACTGTCTTACACAAGACGCGCTCCATCCGAGCACAAGGCCCGGCAAGCGGCCTCCTCCTATCTTCAACTTCTCCAGCTGCCTTTAAAGGTCACATATTATGCTAAATGCACTTTTTAAATGTGTTCTAACATATCCATGGGTCCACGGTGTGCCTAGAGACTGCCAAAATATTTTAAAAAATAACAATCTCTCCTTTTCTCACTCTCCCCCTTTCTGAAACCCCCACCCCTCCCCCCAATATACTCCAGTCAGAATTCTCCTCGTTTCTGACCTCAAAAACTGGAAACCCAGAAGCTTCCACTGTGCAGCCCACACCCCTATTTCTTATTGGTCCACGGCCCTGACAGACAGAGGGCGAGGCGTATCTGGCTTCGCATCCGGACAGGGGGCGGGGGGAGCTCAAAGATTGTATATTTACGAGGGGAGCTGCAGCTCTTTTTTTTAAAAATAGGCCATTGTGAGATTAGCTGAACATCAGCATAGTACAATAAATTATCTGAAAGTTTTTTTCAGCAAACAATTAAAGAAAAACGTATTAGGAACCACTAAGACCATATAATATGGTGTATAATAGTACCGAAAAGTGTATAATATGGGAGCTTTAATAAATCATCGCTGGACCAAGCGATTCACGTGAGGCTATTGTCTGGGCTAAGAGAGTTATTTTATGTTCATTAATTTGAAGTAAACGTACGAGCTGACAAGCTCATTATTTCGTGATTCAAAGTAATTCTGACTCACTTATATTTTACCTAAGTTTTTTTCGCTCATAGTGTTTTTCTCATAGTGTTGCTGTCACACTCAGGGCCGGTGAATTGTTTCCTCTCTATCAATTCAACTCAGTGTACACAAATGCGCATCTGCGGCCCACTGTGTGATTGGAGGAAATGGTTCACTAAGCGCTGGAGCTGGTCTTTTGTTTTCTGTCCTTCTCATTTCTAACTACGTACATCACACACACACACACACACACACACACACACTGACACTCGTGATTTTCCCCTCAAGTATTCTTAATGAATACATGAGTGTTGAGTTTCTGTAATTTTAAAGTTAAGATCGCGTGAAGACAAACCCGAAGTCTCCGAGCATCATCCTTTAGAATTCTTATGTGTTTGATTGAAGCAGTAGGTTACATACATGCTTTGCATGCTACTTCCCCTACTGATTAAAGGTAGAATATTCAACTTTCAGAAGTTGTCCACCACATTGCTCTTAGCAATTGATCTACCCGTGGTGTAAAAGCCACCTCAAACTCTCGCGTGACGTCAAACTCTCGCGTCCACCATCTAAATTCTAAAGTGACGTTCCTTTGTCACACACACACACACACTACACATGTGCACACACCCGCACATAGATAGAAATACATGGGTTTTATAGTCTAAACTGTTGTTGTTATTGCTTGTGCTATGTCTGCTTTCTTAAATTAGATTAGTTCATGGTTATTGACTTATGTGTATCGTTTTAATCAACTTACCTAAGTAAATAAACCCTTACATTTTGATTTTAAGAAGCAGTGTCTGTGATATTTGTGTCTTGTATTTCACTAATGGCTGGTAAATAAGGTATATGCTCGAATATTCACTCCTTCATTATCTTAAATGTACATTGTAACCAACTTTGACATTTTAAAAGGTAAATCCCTTTAACATTATGAGACTGTTTTTCTGATTTGGTACAGTTCCCTTTTTCAAAGGGTGGTGCTCCGTAGGTATTAATAAGTAATTTGATTAGCTGGACTAATTTAATTAATCATTAATTAACAATTTTTCTTAATATTATAATTTCCTTGAAATTAATAATATTCTTGACTTTGACCAAATCTACCCCTTATGAATTCCCAACACTGAGGACAATGTCAGAGGGAAGGTCATAGTTCATTGAAAAATAATGGGTATCATCATCAGCCCAGCAAATCTCAAGGAATACAGGGTGTACATGTAACATCTGGCCACCATTGATACTCTACCATAGACACCATGTCAGCGATTCCATCCTAAAACATTGCTTACTCACCAAACTCAGAATGTACGTGGGCAAATACATTTTGAGATTTATAAAACCATGCGGCGCTCACTTGTACGCAGTCTTCCCTTTATAAATACCAACCTGCAGTGAATTGTGCGCACAGTATCTCTACCCCATGTCCTCCCACTTCACCTCCCAGGTTCATCCCACAATCTACCATAAATGGTCAATGCTAAATAGCTCCTGAATATGGTGACGCGTATATTAAGCACAGCATTGTGACTGACAAGAGGAGAAACCGGAGGGGACCGGCCGCAAAGAAAGTGACTAGGAAGGTTAGAAAGCCCATGCCTTGACGCTGTAACTGGCACAAACACACACACATACACACACAATATCATGATTGGCACGTTTGTACTGTTTGAAATATCACATATTAGCCTACCTGTAGGCTTATATAAAATATGTTGTGAGAAGTAAAATAATGCATAAGTCTATTCCAAAACATTGTTTCCGTCCCGTGAGATCAACACATTTCCAACAACGCCTGAATAGTTTAAACTTCGAGGGTGAAATGTTATCGAAAAGAAATGCATGTAATAATTTGCTAAATTCATAATATGATTTTATCCAACAGAATACAAAGTTTAATTCATATGTGTTGGCCTTAGCTTTGTACAAAACTTTTTTTAAGCACAACAAAAACACCCACAAGGAACAGTTGTCTCAGAGTTAAAATGATATGGAAATACACCATACAAAACATGATAACAAGCTTTCACGCAAAAATGTCATGTGTACACATTGCAAATTCCAACAAAGAAAACAAGCATAGATTATATTAATATCAAAGTTGTAACACAAAATAAATAGTTAAAAGAAAGTAAAGAGAGAGAATAAAACAAGAAAACAAGGGGGGTATGGGGGGTTAGTCCTCTGGCAGGGTTGGTAATGAGTTAAAGCTGGGGTATATGATTTCTGATTGTTGTTGAAGTTAACATGAGCTGTACACTTTGACTAATCAGACGGGGCTCAGATTCTCTGTTCTTATTGGCTGTTGGGACTGTCTATTCACTTTGGTACGACCGGAAAAAAAGTAAGTCTCAAGCCCATTCCTGTGAGGAGTTATGATTTAAAGAAATGACCAAAATGCTCACTCCAGCCGCCAGGGGGCAGCCAAAATTTAAAACAGGACATTTTAGCAACGTGGGAAATGGTAAATGGCAATCTTGCTTCACCGCTATTAATGTTTCCTCCAGTGCTTTATGGCAAAGTAAAAACCAAAAAAAAGCATGCTAGTGTAAGCCTACAAGATTTATTTCCTAATTTTCAATGCTGCTTTATATGTTTTAAATTGGGAAAAACGTATTCCAAAACAACCACTAACCTCTGTATTTAAAAATAAATCAAAACAGTAAAAGTTGCACTTTTATTTAATTGTATTTTGTACTGTCTGCATGTTTGCACAAAATGTGTCCCTGTACATAGCAAACAAAATTGCACAACTGTAAGGTCAGTGCCTGTTGTATTTTTGTATTCAAATAAACAGTTGTTTATTTCATTAGTGCGTATTGGCATCTTTAAGCAAAAAAAAAACAAACATTTTGCTGTGGCGCGCCGAACCTCCTATTCCCTTGGCCAGCAGCAACCTTTACCAAGACATTTCCTGGGGGGTACAGAGATCCCTTGTGATCCGTGATAATGTAGGTTACAAATGTAGGCTAGGTGATAAAGCATATTACTGAAAAACTAAACTAAAGATTTGGAGTTGACATATGTAAGTTATTTTGCCATTATTTTACTGGTCCGGCCCACTTGAGATCAGAGAGGCTGTATGTGGCCCTCGAACCAAATCACCCCTGGTGTAGAGCGTGTCAGGGAGGGACCATAGGGGAGGGACCAAAGAGAACAAGTGGAGCGATTGAGGTATTTGGATTCGAATCTCTATCCCAACTGCCATTTTCTCCCAAAATCATATAGCCCAGCTTTAAAGTAAGTTATAAAATAATTAAAACATTTTGTAAATTTGGTGGAGTAGCCTTTCACTGATAAGCAATTTTTTTCTAATTTGAAACCGATATGGATGGGGGTTTGGGAGACTTCCACATGAGCAAAATCCGATGTCATGCCAGAAGCACAGTGAAGGCTAGCAACTCCCATTGTAAAGAACCGACATAGAGCAATTCCAATGGGGTCCCAAATATCGCAATTAAGGGTTCTGTCCTTATTCGGGCCCGAAAAACGTAAAATGTAACGTAAAAGTCATTCCAGAATTTGTGTAGTCTGGGACAATATAAAAATATATGATTCAAATTACGTGAGGAGGCGTGGCATCTGTCACACTGGTCCAAAACATTTGGATACATTTCAGATAGTCTAGATTTGCTGAAATGGACTCTATGTAACACTTTAAACTGTATAAGCTGCAGCCTGGCACAAGGAGAAGATGAGCGTATACTATGTACCGCCTTATCCCACCATTGATCTGTCAAATTTACCCCAAGCTCACGCTCAAGCATTTTTAGTTTTGACAGAAACTTTATTTTCCAGAGCCATGACTTTGTCATAAATCTTAGATATTGGTGATTTCTGCTGGGGTTTTAAGGTCAGAAGGTCTTCCCAGGCACAATGCCTCATTTTGAAGTATAATATTAAAACCTTTAGACAAGTCTGAAAAAGTAGCAAAAGTGCCATCTTTATAAAGATCTCTGAAAGCTTTAATGCCTCTATTTGCCATAACATGTAGGAGATATTCGCAACAGATGGAGGGAAGGGAATAGGTGATTGTTCACTATGGGCATCAGAGTGGATGCAGAGGAAAACTAAAAATGGCGTCTAAATTGGAACCAAATCCTCATAGTAGATAGCACAATAGGATTCCTTGTGAAACTAGAAGGGTTAATGGGCAATGAAGATGTGAGTAAAGCCGCGAGTGTAGAGGAGAAACACGACTGGGTCTCAAGATTACACATTAAAGCTGCGAACACACCGCACTGGCCGTGCGGCGAGATTACATACAAAGTCAATGTACTAGCGCGTGGCCGTGCGTCCACCCAAGAATCGGCGTCCAGCGGCGGGCGATTCCACGGCGCGTGACCGCGCATCATCGAAGTGCGTGAATCGAAGGCACTACCATTTGCGGCACGGCCAACATATGCGGCGAACGCAGAAGATGAAAATATTTATCTTTTTGGCGTCGCCGCGCTGCGATAGCCAAAAATAGTAGATAGTCTGCAAGCCGAGGTGGGCGTGTGGAGTGAGGACATTGGGCTTCCAATACATTCTGCAAATATGTGTATTTTGCATCTGTTTAGCTGTTGGTTGTACTTTAGCCAAGGTAGCGCCGGTTAGCATAGTGAAACTCACCCAGCTGTGTGCTGTTCCGGAGGATAATATGAACCCAAACTTGACGGCAGTGTCCGTGTAGTACAGCGAAGCACCGGTGTTGTCCTCCGCCAGACCGCACACTTTCACTTTCAGGTAGGCTGATGTCTGCCTTTATTTTTGCAGCTGAGCACACACTGCTGTTGTTATTGTGTTTAGTATGTTGCTGAATTGCTGTTAATGTGTGTGTATTTGCGATCGGGGTGCGTCTTCATGCTGTTTTAAAGCTATTTGTGACATGACTGCCGCTGGTTACACAGTGAACCTACATCTGTATTTTTTGGCACAGCTGGACCATGTTGTTGTTGCACCGTAAGTGTGACAGGTCTGATCTCAGAAACGGCGTCAGGAATATATGGCCCAATATGATCAAGCGGCGAGCAACTTGCGTTCACGCGGCCAACCGCCGCAGGGGGCCAGTGCGGTGTGTTCGCAGCTTAATAGTTCAGGAGATTGAAGTGGCGCCAGTAAGTTAATTTATGTACTTGTGCTGACCAATAATACAGAAGAAAATTTGGTAAGGCGAGACCGCCGTCAGATGTGAATTTTTGCAATAATGACTTTCTTACAGTAGTACAAAACTACATTTAACACAACATCTAAAATATGTTTGCTCTCCTGCTGGCCACACATGTAAACACCTCCAGACGTATAGGATATTATTATAGAGTAGCCTCTAATTGCAACTATATGTAATTTTATACATAACTGATTACATATATTAAGTGCAGAGTGTTTCATGTGTGTGTTTTTCAAAAGACAGCTTTGTTTCGTGGTGTTGCCATTGAGTGTCACTGATTCCTCGAGTCTGGAAAACCCTAGTGGGAGCTCTGAGCATGATCAAAAGTTGCTGTGGGAATACACACACTTCTCCATAGACTCTTTCTATAAATACCAACGTTTGCAGTGCTTAAAAGTGCTTAGACACGCTTCATCTGGGTTGATGGAAGGTTTTTGTGCGCAGAAGCGTTTATAAATGAGGGCCCAGGGGCTTCATTTATCACGATCACAATCAATCCTAAAGCTGGGAACACACCGCACTGGCCGCGCGGCGAGATTACATACAAAGTCAATGTACTAGCGCGTGGCCGCGCGTCCACCCAATAATCGGCGTCCAGCGGCCGGCGGCGGGGGCTTGCGCGGCGCGTGGCCGCGCCTCATGAGAGACGCGTGAATCGGGAGCGCGGCCATTAGCGGCGCATATAAATTGTGTCATCGAAGGAGCGTGAATCGAAGGCTTGTGCGGCGAACACGGCGCCGCAGAAAAAGATGAAAATTTTCATCTTTTTCTGCAGCGCCGCCGGGCGCCGCGCCTCCACAGCCAATCAGCGTTGAGATTGCCCGGTGGCGGTGGTCTGCAAGACGAGGAGGGCGTGTGGAGTGAGGACATTGGGCTTCCAATACATTCTGCAAATATGTGTATTTTGCATCTGTTTAGCTGTTGGTTGTACTTTAGCCAAGGTAGCGCCGGTTAGCATAGTGAAACTCACCCAGCTGTGTACTGCTCCTGAGGATAATATGAACCCAAAGTTGATGGCAGTGTCCGTGTGGAATTCCATATAGTACAGCGAAGCACCGGTGTTGTCCTCCGTCAGCCGGCACACTTTCACTTTCAGGTAGGCTGATGTCTGCCTTTATTTGTGCTGCTGAGCACACACTGCTGTTGTTAATGTGTTTAGTATGTTGCTGAATTGCTGTTAATGTGTGTGTATTTGCGATCGGGGTGCGTGTTCAGGCTGTTTTAATGATATTTGTGACAAGACTGCCGCTGGTTACACAGTGAACCTACATCTGTATTTTTTGGCACAGCTGGACCATGTTATTGTTGTTGTTGCACCGTAAGTGTGACAGGTCTGATCTCGGCGTCGGTGTCAGGAATATATGGCCCAATATGATCAAGCGGCGAGCCTCCTGCGGTCACGCGGCCAACCACCGCCTACGATGAGGCGGCGGTTGGCCGTGGCGGCGACTGCGGTGAACATGGCCCAATATGACCAAGCGGCGAGCCTCCTGCGTTCACGCGGCCAACCGCCGCATGCGGCCAATGCGGTGTGTTCCCGGCTTAAATGTGCCGCAGCCTTTGCGGGCTCACTTAACGGCATGCTCAAATTTACCCATACATAGTCATTGAAACGCCCCAAATAAACACCATTTACATGAAGGCGATCGTGACGAACGCCGACTGAAAGGGAAATGGAAAAATAGCTTCCACACGGTGTGGAACACTGCGGCCACACCAAAGTTCCAATGGTGAGTTGGCGACCAGGGAACATGTAGTTTGGTGACACAGTGTGAGCATAAAGGCGTCAGAGTGTGTGGCGATCTCTGTGAACGCTGTGGCCGGAATAAAAATTAGCGATCCGACATTAAAGTGAACGCCAAAAAGTGCACATCTTCACACAGCAGTGTGTGTGCCATGTATGAGCGGGGCACGCTGAAATAGTTTACTGTGTTCTGCTGCTTCTGCTTTCCTTGATTTCTCTGCTGGACTTTCATTTCACTTGGTTAAAGCTGGGAACACACCGCATTGGCCGCCTGCGGCGGTTGGCCGCGTGAATGCAGGAGGTTCGCCGCTTGGTCATATTGGGCCATGTTCACCGCAGTCGCCGCCGCGGCCAACCGCCGCCTCATCGTAAGCAGCGGTTGGCCGCGTGACAGCAGGAGGCTCGCCGCTTGATCATATTGGGCCATATATTCCTGACGCCGACGCCGAGATCAGACCCGTCACACTTACGGTGCAACAACAACAATAACATGGTCCAGCTGTGCCAAAAAATACAGATGTAGGTTCACTGTGTAACCAGCGGCAGTCTTGTCACAAATATCATTAAAACAGCCTGAACACGCACCCCGATCTCAAATACACACACATTAACAGCAATTCAGCAACATACTAAACACATTAACAACAGCAGTGTGTGCTCAGCAGCACAAATAAAGGCAGACATCAGCCTACCTGAAAGTGAAAGTGTGCCGGCTGACGGAGGACAACACCGGTTCTTCGCTGTACTATATTGGAATTCCACACGGACACCGCCGTCAAGTTTGGGTATATTATCCTCAGGAACAGCACACAGCTTGGTGAGTTTCACTATGCTAACCGGCGCTACCTTGGCTAAAGTACAACCAACAGCTAAACAGATGCAAAATAGCCTACACATATTTGCAGAATGTATTGGAAGCCCGATGTCCTCACTCCACACGCCCACCTCGTCTTGCAGACCAAGATGAAAAATTTCATCTTTTTCTGCGGCGCCGTGCTCGCCGCACAAGCCTTCGATTCACGCTCCTTCGATGACACAATTTCTATGCGCCGCTAATGGCCGCGCTCCTGATTCACGCGCCGCGCAAGCCCCCGCCGCCGGCCGCTGGACGCCGATTATTGGGTGGACGCGCGGCCACGCGCTAGTACATTGACTTTGTATGTAATCTCGCCGCGCGGCCAGTGCGGTGTGTTCCCAGCTTAAGGGTACATCATCACTGCCTTTGGATATCACAACTTTAAACTATTTCAGTACTTTCTTTACTTAAGGAATAGTTCAACATTTTACATTGTTGGGTTTTCGCCTTAGTCTCCAGTTCAAGAAAAGAGGACAGAAAACCGTTCCTGTAACTTTGTGCATTTGTGATATAGAAATGGGCAAAGGTCTCTCATCCAGGTTAGCTTAACACAAACACTGGTAGTCTAGGGGAGCAGGTTAAAAGATGAACTTTACAACATTACTAAACGCTCCGGTGTGCTTGTTGGGTCTAGTTTATTTACCACATTATGTTGCGTTCTATATTTTAACACTTTATGTCATTTTAGAATCAAATGCCTACGTGACCGTCACAGGCACTTCCTGGTTTCCTTCCACTATAATTATTTTTTAAATGACATGACGTGTACAAATATAGAGCCCAACATAACGTGGTAAATAAACAAGACCCAACAAGCACTTAAATTATGTTGTAAAGTTCATCTTTTAACCTGCCTTGACTACTAACCTGGATTAGCGACCTACATCCATTTCTCTATCAAACATACACGCACAGTAAAGCCGGGAACACACCGCACTGGTTGGCCGCGTGAACGCAGGAGGCTCGCCGCTTGGTCATATTGGGCCATATTAACCGCAGCCGCCGCCAACCGCCGCCTCATCGTAGGCGGCGGTTGGCCGCGTGACCGCAGGAGGCTCGCCGCTTGATCATATTGGGCCATATATTCCTGACGCCGACGCCGAGATCAGACCCGTCACACTTACGGTGCAACAACAACAACAATAACATGGTCCAGCTCTGCCAAAAAATACAGATGTACACTCTAAAAAGTATATTTTTGAAAAGTTGAAGTAACGCACTTTTTTGAATAAGTCTGACTCAGTTTTCTGCTTTAGTGATGGCAATGTACTTTTGTGGATTACATCATTTGAAATTGTACTTTATACATTGACCTGACATTGACTTGATTTTCTTATGCAAATTAAAGCGATTCAATTAGGTTTTCCTGTCTAACGCCCCCTTTCCCACAATGACTTACACTGGTCTAAACCTTTGTTATGTTGCTATTTGCACCCTCAGTGAAGGGGATGTTTCATTCCATTACGTCACTATGCATTTTGTTTAAATAAAATGTCTCTTTGTGAACTAACCGTGATTTTGTTGGTTATAACAGAACGGTTTGTGGAACTCTTAAGCCAGATCCCTAGTTCAACTCAGGAGACAAATTACAAAAGAAATTAATCATTCCATTGAACTTAATATATTGTAACAAGTGTGTTGAAGTAACAAACAGAAGCTGCTGTCTATGTTTAGCATTTGAACAAATAGGGGACATAGTAAACGTATATAGGGTTGAAACACATCTGCCCAATGAAATATACCATCCCCTTCGCTCACGGTGCAAACAGCAACATAACAAACATTTAGTCAAGGTTGCCTTAATTCAATTAAGTTGGTCCAACTATTTTCTTTTAGGTTCTACTGAAGCAATATTTTACTTTAGGATTAAACAAGAAATTGATTCAGAAAACACTGACATTTTAAGTTGTCGTCCCTTAATTATAAGTTGGATTAATGCAAACTTTTGATTTGAAAACAAACAAACTATTAAGTTGATCTGACTTGAAACAATTGTGTAAGTGTAACTTACATTCTTTATTTCAATAAACTTAATTCAATTGTGTGTTACCGGTTGCCCTAATTCAATTAAGTTGGTTCAACTATTTTCTTTTTAGAGTGTAGGTTCACTGTGTAAGCGGCAGTCTTGTCACAAATACCATTAAAACAGCCTGAACACGCACCCCGATCGCAAATACACATTAACAGCAATTCAGCAACATACTAAACACATTAACAACAGCAGTGTGTGCTCAGCAGCACAAATAAAGGCAGACATCAGCCTACCTGAAAGTGAAAGTGTGCCGGCTGACGGAGGACAACACCGGTGCTTCGCTGTAGCCTACTATATGGAATTCCACACGGACACTGCCATCAACTTTGGGTTCATATTATCCTCAGGAACAGCACACAGCTGGGTGAGTTTCACTATGCTAACCGGCGCTACCTTGGCTAAAGTACAACCAACAGCTAAACAGATGCAAAATACACATATTTGCAGAATGTATTGGAAGCCCAATGTCCTCAATCCACACGCCCACCTCGTCTTGCAGACCACCGGGCAATCTCAACGCTGATTGGTTGTGGAGGCGCCGTGTTCGCCGCACAAGCCTTCGATTCACGCTCCTTCGATGGCGCGGCTCATGAGGCGCGGCCACGCGCCGCGCAAGCGCCCGCCGCTGGACGCCGATTATTGGGTGGACACGCGGCCACACGCTAGTACATTGACTTTGTATGTAATCTCGCCGCGCGGCCAGTGCGGTGTGTTCGCAGCTTTACACGAACGGTTTCTATCGCCTTTTCTTGAGCCAGAGAGTGACAAAATTATAACAATTAAAAATGTTGAACTATTCCTTTAATATTGGTATGGTATCTTTCAAAATTGCTAAGCTTAAAGAGTTGGATGATTTAACAGCTGTTTACTACCTCATGTTGAAAATATATTTTGGACTCATCCTGTTATCCCATGTAGCATATGTGTAGCTATCAATTTCTTACCAAGTTTATATTTCATTTCATTTCATTTAACTTTTATTTATCCTCGAGAGACCAATTGAGGGGTGACCCTCATTTTCAATGACTATACAAAGCCCTCTCAGACATGGTTTTGTGTGTGTGTGTGTGTGCGTGCGTGCGTGCGTGCGTGCGTGTGTGCGTATCTATGCATTGGACCTTGCTCTGCTCTGGGTTCACAGCCAGTGAACGCTGAACAAACCATTCTCTGTGACTGAGAAGAAAGACATGCTTTAATACTGACTGTACTTGTTTGATCTAGAAGATGCTCAGCAACTTAGTGTGATGGTGTGGGCGGGCACAGACAGCAGGAGAGAGCAGAGCACAATGGCTGCTAGTGAGCCTGGCCTTGAGCACAGGCAATATCAATGCACCTCTGTTCATAGTATCTGGGTCTGCTGACATACCAAGGATATTAAAAAATATACTGTAGCTCCCATTATAATCTGTTCCACACAGAAATGGTTGGGTAGAATTTTGCAATCACTGACGATACATACATGCATCATTCATCGTTTTATCATTAATTAAAACCATCATGGTAACACTTTACAATAAGGGTACATTAATTAATGGTTAGTTAATGCTTAATAAGGTTCAACTAACCATTAGTTAACTGTTAACTGATGTGTCTAGTAAGCATTTACTAATGGTATTCATGTTAACTAAGGTATTAATTACTACATTATGTAATGTTTATAAATATCCTATTAACCTTAGTTAACCCATTAATTAAGCTTGAACCAACAGTTGATTAATATAATAATAAGCATTAATTAACTGTTAACAAATGTCATTTTTCTAACATTACTTAAGCATAATTAAACATTTATTAATGCTCTTTGTGACCCTTATTGTAAAGTGGGAGCCATTTATCCATTAAGTAACACTTAATAAATGCACACCAGTGCTGAATAGGCATTACTGAAGTATAATTAACCTTAATAGGCATTACTTAAGTGTAATTAACCATTTACTAATGGACTTTGTGACCCTTATTGTAAAGTGAGAACCATTTCTCATGAATTAACACCTAATAAAGGCATACTAGTGCTGATTAAGCATCACTTAAGCATAATTAGCCATTTCTTAATGGTATTTGTGACCCTTATTGTAAAGTGGGAACCATTCATCACTTGTTACACTTAATAAATGCAAAATAGTGCTGAATAAGGATTACCTAAGTACAATCCATCAATCAACAATGCTCTTTGTGACCCGCGTACATTCTCTATAATAACAATATTAAACATACTAAAATATTTCCAACTGGAAATCAATTCATGACAACAATCTGTTATCAACACAATTCAGTCACAATTTAAAAAAGAAAGAAATTTTTATTTTATTTAGAATCTTTAGTTTTATTTGGAAACACGGCTCTCACATTTGACATGAATACCGTCAAATAACTCCAAAATAGTTTCTTCAACAAATGATATCCAGTTTAATGATTTTCTCTGAAAGTAACAAACAGGAGGAAATGGATTACTAACAGCAATGGTGAAACACACTGACTCAACAGTTAGGTTTAACAGGTAAATATGTATTTTCTACTCTCTCTTCCTTGAAGTGTATATCATTGTTGCAACATAAACAAACATAACATACACAAAGAACATAACAGTTCCATTTTTAATCATGGACTAAAGATAAAACAAAATAATGATCATTCTCTTGTGACTAAACACTAGTTTAACCTGGCCCTATCATTGTTATTTGAATGAGCACATATGTATTTAATTTAACCTTTATTTATACTCGAAAGATCAGTTGAGGGGTGACCGAGAGATTATAAATGAGGGTCACCCCTCAACTGATCGTTCAAGTATAAATAAAGGTTAAATTAAATACATATGTGCTCATTGAAATAACAATGATAGGGCCAGGTTAAACTAGTGTTTAGTCACAAGAGAATGATCATTATTTTGTTTTATCTTTAGTCCATGATTAAAAATGGAACTGTTATGTTCTTTGTGTATGTTATGTTTGTTTATGTTGCAACAATGATATACACTTCAAGGAAGAGAGAGTAGAAAATACATATTTACCTGTTAAACCTAACTGTTGAGTCAGTGTGTTTCACCATTGCTGTTAGTAATCCATTTCCTCCTGTTTGTTACTTTCAGAGAAAATCATTAAACTGGATATCATTTGTTGAAGAAACTATTTTGGAGTTCTTTGACGGTATTCATGTCAAATGTGAGAGCCATGTTTCCAAATAAAACTAAAGATTCTAAATAAAATAACATTTTCTTTCTTTTTTAAATTGTGACTGAATTGTGTTGATAACAGATTGTTGTCATGAATTGATTTCCAGTTGGAAATATTTTAGTATGTTTAATATTGTTATTATAGAGAATGTACACGGGTCACAAAGAGCATTGTTGATTGATGGATTGTATTTAGGTAATCCTTATTCAGCACTATTTTGCATTTATTAAGTGTAACAAGTGATGAATGGTTCCCACTTTACAATAAGGGTCACAAATACCATTAAGAAATGGTTAATTATGCTTAAGTGATGCTTAATCAGCACTAGTATGCCTTTATTAGGTGTTAATTCATGAGAAATGGTTATCACTTTACAATAAGGGTCACAAAGTCCATTAGTAAATGGTTCATTACACTTAAGTAATGCCTATTAAGGTTAATTATACTTCAGTAATGCCTATTCAGCACTGGTGTGCATTTATTAAGTGTTACTTAATGGATAAATGGTTCCCACTTTACAATAAGGGTCACAAAGAGCATTAATAAATGTTTAATTATGCTTAAGTAATGTTACAAAAATGACATTTGTTAACAGTTAATTAATGCTTATTATTATATTAATCAACTGTTGGTTCAAGCTTAATTAATGGGTTAACTAAGGTTAATATAGGATATTTATAAACATTACATAATGTAGTAATTAATACCTTAGTTAACATGAATACCATTAGTAAATGCTTACTAGACACATTAGTTAACAGTTAACTAATGGTTAGTTAAACCTTATTAAGCATTAACTAACCATTAATTAATGTACCCTTATTGTAAAGTGTTACCACAATGATAAAATGTTATTCATGCAAACCTGTACCTTCAAAACTGGGTCAAAAAAACAAGCTGTTAATGGTCCAGGTGGAAATCAATACCAGACAGAGAACATTGAAGTCTGAAAAAAAGGCAAGTAGCATTTTTTTGCAGGAACATTCCCGGGGTCCCTCACTTTAGATAATTTCCTTACTGTCAAGACAAAAAAAATTAAGAGCCCAAGTCGCACTACATCCTGCCATTCACAACACAATGGCTACGGTGAAATCCATCCTGGACATCTTCGAGACCTGCTGCACGCACACAGAGCCTGCATTCCATTCCCCATAGCTTCTGCTATTTAGTATGGTAGAAAAAAAGATTTAGGATTTCCCAAATCTTGTGGTCAGATTTAGTATGCTTGAAAGTACCCGGATGCCTACATCCGGACGAGATTTTTAGTGTTGAAATCAGCATGCTATTTGATGGAACAGTGGATCCGGGGAATGTTATCTAGATGTCCAGTTGTATATGGAACAGCAGTGTTCTGTCACTAGTACTGCTAGAGAATGAGTAACGTCAGTGAAACGTACCCTGCGTGTCATTCTTTAGGGGCGTGTTAGGCACCCATGAAGCAGAAAGTCACTTCCTTGTGGCTTCCCTGCGCCAATGAGCAGCTTTCATAGGAATGAATGGGCGCCATGTTTCAATCCGGAGTCCATTTCTTTATATGTCCATGGTGAGGACCATGGTGAGGACAGAGATGATGTATGACCACTTCAGAGCTCCACACAAAGAATCTGTTTTTAGTAAGTGAGGGAGGACTGAAGAGGCAGGGGGCAAGAGCAGGAAGCACACTCATAAGTAGATGTCACTTAATGTTACAGAGGCAGGGTCAACCGGGTCAACACAGCCCTAAAGGATGATGGGTAATGTAGGATTACATAGCAACAGGGGTAAATACGTCGGCAAACCATCCTAAGAACTAACCAAATAGAGATCAGATACTTCCAATGACCGAATATAATGATATGCTGATGTATTTCTCGTTAAAAAAGTTGTCAAAACACATGGTTATGCACTCAATAGCTCATTTGTGAGGTATTTGTGTCAACAAAATTTTGCTCTGGGAAGAAAAAACTCAGAAAAAAGATCGGAGTGAGTGCTCTTGTACGGTGGTGCTGAGCATTCACCAAATAAAAAAAAGTTTCACATCTAATGTAGCCGTTCTCGTAATTACGAGATAAGGATCACCCTCTCATTCATCAATAACGTGGCTGCTGGCTGCAGGACGGCAACAATGACGCTATCGTCTTTTATTTCCTGCTTGGATTGAGGCATTAGGAATTATTGATGTTTCTTAATGAGGAGTGTAGATCATTGGGTTAAATGATTATGCAGTTTGTTCATTATGAGCCACCGGAGCCACCGTACTGTGTTGCCTTATCCAATCAGAATGCCCGGTGGGCTAGTTCACTTTTACCTCCTGTTTGTTACTGTATCGGAGCGCAGTTTTATTGAATGCTTGGATTAAATGCAGTCGTTTAAACTCGGTGTGATCCTTGACTCATACAAACACATAAGAACTTTCTACAAAGAGGGCATAACAATGAGTAGCCTATAGCCATGTCAACTTTGCTCAGACATGTAGTCACTGGGACTGTTCAGGAGAAAAGCCCAGTCGGACCTCAGCAGCTGATCACGGGAGTAAAGCAGAAAGTGTGTCCCTCAGTTCCCGATGCGATCGCTGATTAATGAATGAACAGTAAAAACATATTTAAATTAATTGAATTGATTATGGGGCCCATTGTAGTCCAGAAACCAAGGCAATTGCCTACGTTTGCCTATGGCTAGGTTTACCTCGTCTGCACACAAACACACACACACACAGACACACACTATAAGTTTGGCATGACACCGGAACCGCGACCACAATATTGCTAAATTAACATTTAGGCCATTATTCTCATAGGCCTACTTGATATCCTGGTCATGGATTGTGTGTAAAAATTAGTGGTGGGCCGTTATCGGCGTTAACGTGCTGCGTTAACGCCAGACTCTTATCGGCGATAAAAAAAAATATCGCCGTTAATCTCTTATTCCACCTCCTGTTCGGCTCAGGGGAGATGGTTCCCTCCAGGGCCGATGGCTGTTCGCCGTCGGGGTAAACCCCCTTCCGTGTGTTCTCTGGTCGGGTAATAATAGCCGGGGGCCGTTGTTGACACTTGAGGAGCCTTTATTGCAGGAGCGAAGCTTCTCTCACACACCCGCCGCTCTCTCTCTCCATCACTTGCCCACGACACAATCGGGTATTGGAACGCAGGGTGGGTGTGTGTGGCCACCGGTCGCCACGTGACTATAAGTTTCCAAGTTTTAAACACTTCTATCTCTTCAACGTCAACGTCACCGTACCCGAATCCTAAATATCCCCATAGCAGACGCTATATTTCATCGGGGGGAAAACTTTGTTTTGCGCCACAGTTCATCTTAGACTCGGCCGTAATGCTGCTGCACACACACACACACACACAGACACAGACACAGGCACACACACACGCTGCATGTCAGAGACGAGGGGCGCTACCAAAAAGACGAGAGGAGCGGTTGGAGCAGTTGGAGCGTTTAGAGACACATGCACGCACATTTATTTACATAAAATTGCAATCGCAGTCATTTGTGCAGTTATGTAAAATGTTTCACTAAGGAAAATGACAGAAAAAGTGACGCACAGTGACTTTGATGAGTAACTTTAATCTGATTACTGGTTTGGAGATAGTAACGCGTTAGATTACTCGTTACTGAAAAAAGAGGTCCGATGCCGGTAACGCGTTACTAAGTAACATCTTGTTGAACATTATTTATTTTCATCACCAATTATCATAGTAGAACAGCTTCCTCAAGCAGTTTGTGATGCATGTTGGAAACAGGAGATGAGCCCTTGGTCTGATGCGCCACCTGTCTTGAGAAACACGTTCTCAAAGACTTACTTTGAGTCATTATTTAGGGAGCACACACATATTATGAATGAATTCAAATGAGACATTTTAATCTAGATTAATCTAGATTCATTCCAAAATTCAATGAGATTAATCTAGATTAAAAAAATGTGTGCTTTTAGGGCAGGAATAAAAGACGATAGCTTGAGATAGCGTCATCGTTGCCGTCCTGCAGCCAGCAGCCACGTTATTGATGAATGAGAGGGTGATCCTTATCTCGTAATTATGAGATCTTTTCTCGAAATTACGAGATCCTGAGTGTGCTAACGGCTACATTAGCTGTGAAACTTTTTTTATTTGGTGAATGCTCAGCGCCACCGTACTCTTGTCAGCTGTGTGTGTGTGTGTGTGCTATCTTTGATTTTGCCCCGTTGGTCAACACTTAGTTTAGCAGGTATTTGCTTACCGAACAGTTTGTGAGATTTATCAGACTTTAGACCGATTTTAGGAATTTGCCATGTCAAGATTATGAAAATAGAGTACATAGGTCTCGCTAGAAATCTTATGAAAACATCATCACACAACGATCTATGCTTTTTTCAGATCCTAATTCCCAATGAAAAAGGAATTTGTGCGGCAGCCATTAAAAGCTCCAAAGGGCTGCCGCTATAGGCTTGTTTGAAGATGGCCGTGCATCTGACGTCACCAGTTTGAATGGATGAGAACAGATTTATTTCCTGCAGCGCTGTGTAGTTCAGGCAGCCGCCCAGACAACGCACACCTCCCGCTTTGACTACAGTTGTATATAAAAATGTTAATAAATCACCCGTCTCCCGTCACCAACCCCCACTCTTACAGTTCCCAGTCAGCAGCTGATTTATCCTCTTTGTGACTGAAATAGCCTGTGTTGATATAAAACGTAGGACTATTAACATACAATCAAACGTTCCCCGAGAGGTAAATACGTATGCTTTAGTGAAAATAATGTTCTATATGTTGACATTTAACGCATCTGGCATAGGTTTCAACCAAACATAATCCGAGAGGTAAATAAATGACAAAAATGTGTTTGAGAAAAAAACGTATTTGCGATATGTTCATTAAAACGTAATCACGGACAAAATACGCTTGTCAGCCAAATGTAATTGAGAATGCCGAATAGTTCTCTGGGAACGTAATTTTGATGAGACAGGGTTGCTACAGCGCATGCATTTGTTTGGGAAGCGAGTGAATACTCCATGAAGACAGACCGCAGATTGCTATGAGCCAATGCACTGTATATGTGACTGTCAGATTAATAATGGTAAAAAGACCATGGTGAAACAATCGTCTTGGGCGGTGCGAAGCCGAGGAAGCCGCAACGCGTCCTTTCAAAAATGTTCAATTTGGTGCCGACCATGAACATGTTATAAAAGATGGCGACCGACACCGTTAATGCACAGTGTGTGTGCAGCAACATTAAGAGCTGGATACTATCAAACCGTATCAAACACACATACGCACTTTCTGTTGTCTCCCGTTCTGAGCGGTGCATATACGGTAGACTACAGCTGGGAAGAGGAAGGGGAGGAGTGTGACGCTGTTATCTAGCGGGAGCGCTATGCTAGAGGTGGATAGAGCCAGACTAGTGGAACAGTAAGTCTAGAGCCCTGATGGAGGGAAGCCTAGAGCTAGTATGGAGAAGAGAAGAGATGTCATGCTGTGCAGTCAACAGAGAGTTCATACTGCAACGGTGTGTGGAGCAAAAGTGGAAAACATTAGCCAGTCACTCACTCAAGTGATTTTGTTCTGTAACACACTCTATCTACAAAACACACACACCCGCGCACGCACACACACACACACACACACACACACACACCATACACACCTTAGTTGTCACCTTTATGCTTCTGTTCTAAATTTCAAAGGATTACATGAATCCTAAATATCCCCATAGGGCAGAACCTGCGTTTGTTTTCCGCCACAGTTCAGCTTAGGCTCGGCCGTAATGCTGCTGTACACCCACGCACACACACACACACACACACGCACACACACACACACACACACACACACAATGCATGTCAGAGGAGACGGGGGGCGCTACCAAAAAGACGAGAGGGGCGGTTGGAGCGTTAAGAGACACATGCACATTAATTTACATAAAATCGCAATCGCAGCCATTTGTGCTGTTATGTCAAATGTTTTACAAAGGAAAATGACACAAATAGTAAAGCAGAGTGACTTTGATGAGTCACTTTAATGTGATTACTGGTTTGGAGATAGTAACGCGTTAGATTACTCGTTACTGAAAAAAGTGGTCCGATGCCAGCAACACGTTACTAGGTAATGCGTTACTGGCATCACTGGTTACCACACGCTGTCTCTGTGGCTGCTGGCATTCACAGACGCTTAACATTCAGGAATGAATCAAAAACACAGCATGATTCATGGCAGTGTCTAAATGAAATGATTAAATGAATTGTGATCCTGATATACAAGGACGTTAGTGTAAAAAGGATGCAGGAGAAATGATGTGTAAAATGGAAACATGTCATGTCAGCGATTGTGTTGAATTTAAATTGACTTTTCATTAATTAGCGATGACAAAAATCCTCCAAATGAATATAATTCTTGCCTTGTTGCTGATTCTCTTACGAGTTTTCAGTTTGTATCACTTCCCAAAGGAACAACAAACCCCAGCTTACATTGTAGTCAATCGTTAGCTGTCCTTTATATCATCAAGTCAAATACTTGCTGCAATATGTGCCTATTCTGCAACACCAATGATGGTGTTACTTAAATAACTTCATAAACCACAAAGCGTGATAGATGAGCTTAACCCTGGGGGCGCCTTTAGCTCAGTTGGTAAGGCGTCCCCCTCCCGGGCCGGGCCCAGCAGCAGACCCGGGTTTGATTCCAGCCCGCGGTCGTACCCTGCATGTCACTCCCCTCTCAGCCCCATTTCACCTCTGTCTCTCTGCACTATCAATAAAGCATAAAAATGCCCAAAGAAATATCTTAAAAAAAAAAGATGAGCTTAACCCTGCTAATCTGGCGAGGCGTGTTCATCCACTTCATATATTTTTAGTTTCCTCTGGAATCAGCCATTGTGTAGCTCATTTTATCTTGTTTGTACAACTAGCAGAATGTATGTATGTGGCAGTGTGTTCTCTCTGTGCAGTGTGGTAACAGGCATCAACTTGGCCATTGTCAAATTGATGCAGATGTTTTCTGCATTTGCTTGTGTTTTTGTGCAAAGTCTTTTTCAGTTGGAGTGTCTGACCGTGTGTGTGTCTGCTATGCCACAGAACTCAATAGGAACTGCACTTCTCTCTGTTATTTTCCTCCAGTCTCATTAGGCTGCACTGCGAGCATGGAGCTTGTCATTTGCACTAACACTGTTTTAGCTGAACAGCTAGCGCCTACAACACTGTTGTAGTTCCCCCCCCAACACACACATTCCAGCCTCTGAGACATGAGCCTGCACAAGTGCTCCTTTACATTGTAAAACTGAAACACATTCAAAAATATGAGCTGCATGTCCCACCGCCATTTCAATTTCTCCTTAATATGCTTTAAAATACCCATTGAAAATCCTTTCAATTTGAAGCCATACTGCAAAGAGTCACAAAAAATAGTCCCTCTCAATGATGACTTCTGCCCCACTAGAATATGTGGCTGTGTGTTTATCTGCTACCCTCGGGTGTATTTCAGAACGCAGGGCGTGTGGGGGCTTGGCCGCAGTGCCATGGTAGTGACCTAAGGCCAGGTATTTGAGGCTTTTGGTGTGAGTCCACTGTGGCTTAAAGAGGGTAAGCTCTTGTTAGCTAGCTGGCTAGCACTGATATATATCTGTAGCATATATAAAGTATGTTCAACGTGTCTGGTGTGTCGTGCTATTCAGGGCTTTCATTGGTGGAGGTTAAAACACTGAGAAGTGGACGCCGACGCAGAAATCCCCATGACCAAACAATGTGGGTATAAGTAATGACTAAGAGGGATTTATACTGTATGACTCTATGTCTTGTTCTGTTATCATACGCAGTATACCTTTAACAGAAACCATCACAGAAAGAGCTATTGTAACACAGGAGGAGATTACTAGCTCCCTCAGTTATAACCTCATATAACAGCGTGGGGACTCAACTAAAGTTCCTTCACTGGCCATTAAAGTCTAAAGGAAATACTTTGTCAGACAGATTTTCTTACAAGCAGAATGTAACGGAAAGGACAGCTGAAATGGAAAAAAAGATGAGACCAGGCATGTGTGTCTGAGTCTGTGTGTGTGTTTCTCCAAAACATTCTGCTGGTGAAAACAACAACAAAGCTCATGAAAACAAGGTGTGTGTGTGTGTGTGTGTGTGTGTGTGTGTGTGTGTGTGTGTGTGTGTGTGTGTGTGTGTGTGTGTGTATACACATTACACTGCTCATGGTATGTGACACAAATAGACACTAATAAACAGATGAGGAGAGGTGTGAAAGTGAGAGCAAAGTACTGTATGTTTTGCCAGTGTGTGTATGACACATTACCTAGAACATGCCTGACATTCTTCATCTTAACGCCGTCCTGGTTTGAACACATTCACAGACCAAAGTAAAGTAAATCCCTCCAGAAAAAGAAAAATGCGTAATCCCTTGAAATGAGAGTGATCTCATAGTATCCAGAGTGTGTGAGCAGCTAGCCAACATCCAGCAGCAAAACACGCTGCTTCAGCCACCAGCACAATCCTCATGCTCAAACTCAGCCTGCTCAGGACAACTCCTAACACTAAACTTCACTTTCCTCCTGTCTGCTCTCCCCTCTGTGTGTGTGTGTGTGTGTGTGTGTGTGTGTGTGTGTGTGTGTGTGTGTGTGTGTGTGTGTGTGTGTGTGTGTGTGTGTGTGTGTGTTGAAGTAACATGGGTCTGTGGTCACTTTTTCCTAGCTCCAGCTGTAGCCTATACTGAATCAGCTCTTAGCAGCTACACAGCCAATCACAAGTCAGACAGGGCAGACAGCCTCTGTGTATGTGTGTGAGCGTTATTGTGTGTGTGTGTGTGTGTGTGTGTGTGTGTGTGAGAGAGAGAGAGAGAGAGAGAGAGAGCGTTATTGTGTGTGTGTGTGTGTGTGTGTGTGTGTGTGTGTGTGTGTGTGTGTGTGTGTGTGTGTGTGTGTGTGTGTGTGTGTGTGTGTGTGTGTGTGTGTGTGAGTGAGTTAGTGAGTCTGTGTGCGTGCGAAAAGAGAGAGAGAACTAAATGGAGCTGAGTGAGTGAGTGAATGAGTGTGTATGCATGAATCCAGTCATGTGTGTTTGATTTTTGCCGGCTGGGTTTTATGTTCGTGTGTGACTATATGTGTGCTGTTGTGTCTATGCGTCTGCACTGTTTGTAATGAGCTCCATGTTGGACTGCCGAATGTCCTCAGCATGTTGAAGAACAGCTTTCATAGAGCAGAGGATGGACTGAAGTGTGTCTACTCTAGGGTTCTTTGAGAAGAAACACAACACAAAAGTGTTTTTTTTTTTAAATAAACAAAACAGCAAATAGACTGCATTCATAATATCTATACTTTGTATATACCAAGCCCCAACCACAGCGAGTTCTACCAGCATCCATTGCGGAAGTGACAAAAAAATTCAGTTCACCGAGTGGCCGCTAAAGAGGTGGTACCAAAACAGAGCAATTTCTCATTGACTCCCATGTTAAATATGCCGTTTTGACAGCATTATAAAACCTATTAACGACTAAGTCCAAAAAACCATTCTAGTCTGTATGTTTAGGTCATATCTCCATGACAACACTAATTAGGGGCGGGGCCTCTTGAGTGACAGCTAGACGCCCGCTGGCCCTCACTTCGCCTTCGGAGGTATACGTCAGCTAGATGGGCGTATCTCCCTCCCCCCAACGTAACATCAATGCCCTGTTTAGGAGGTCAGCCCAGATGCTACATCTATTTTCTATACTATCCATGGTATATACTGTATATAAGTGCTGTCAATCCATTCAAATATTTAACTCGCTATTTATCACAAATTAATCTCAATTTGTTTTAATCTGTTTTAAAGGGTTATTATTCATGTTTTTAATAATTTTGTCAACATGGGACTGGACTAAGGTGCATCTAAGTATGCAAATATACTGTACATTGATGCATGCACACACATAACATGAATGACAATCAGTGGTGTCACTAGGCTGTTTTATTCGGGGCTAAAGCCTGGATATTGTTTAATTAGCCCCGAATATTATTATTTATTTTTTCAACTTTCCGACGGTCCTTGAACGCCTCTCTTTTACAGCAGGACAATAAAGCTACAGGTGAGTCAGTACACTTCAGCAGCCAGTCTCAGTGTTTACAACAGGCTAGTAGTTAGCACAAGTACTAGTTTCACTATATCTTTATTATATATCCCTAATTCTAATGACTGTAAATGTAAATGTATATAGTGTAAATATATACAGTATAATGTAATGTAAATGTATATCATGAACTTTGTCTGCCGTTAGAATGCTAGCTAGTTAGCTAACGTTAGTAAAACTAGCTAACTAGTTGCTCTGAGGAGATGCCCACTGCGGTGGTGCGTGGGACCATTCATAAAATCATAATACGCTCCCGCTCACCTTGAGAGATTATATTGTTATAAAAGAGCTCCCCTGTTAAATAGGCTTACTCTATTTATTAATAATAATAACAATAATAATAATAATAATAATAATAATAATAATAATAATAATAATAATAATACATTTTATTTATATAGCGCTTTTCTCTCACTCAGAGCGCTTTACAAAAACAAAACAATAAACAAACAAAAAGAACATGTAGAGTTGGGTGGGTGGGTGAACTAGGGGTAGTCGGAGGAGAAGAGATGGGTCTTGAGGTGGAACTGGAAGATGGTGAGGGACTCAGAGTCACGGATATGTTGGGGGAGGCTGTTCCAGAGCCTGGGAGCTGCCCTAGAGAAAGCTCTGTCGCCAAGGCTGCAGAGTTTTGATGTGTGGGTGGAGAGGAGACTGGCTGAGGAGGATCTGAGGGCCCGGGGGGGTTGATAGGGGGAGAGGAGGTCAGTGAGATATGGGGGGGGGCCAGATGGTAATATACCTTATACCGTTAATGTTTTAAGCGTGCAAAAAAAAATTGGCGTGCCTTGGCCTTTTCCCTCTGGGCAAAGCCCCGGATGTTTTAGAAACCAGGAAACGCCCCTGATAACAATAAGAACATTAGAAGTTCACAACACAACACATCAGAAAAAAGTGATGCAAATAGTCCACAACACAACGGGAGTGTTTCCAGAGGACACTTAAAAAGTGGGTTTTGCAAGCAAAAGGCTAACAATAGTTTAACAGCAGATCACTACAATAGGCCATCACAATGTTAAAATAAATCCAAAACACACCAAGAAAATACATACTAAAGTGCAGAAGAGTTTAAGGGCCACATGCAGGAGAGAAAAAAATCAGATAAGGAAGTTTTTTTTTCATTATGTTGAGAAATGTCAAGAATAAAGACGAATACTCCAAAATGCTATTGGAGTTAGTGGGGGCATTGTATTTTCAGCATACTACAATTGACGTGCATGTATTGGGACATCCTAAATCTTTTTTTGGCATACTAAATAGTAGGGGAGTATTGGAATTGGAACGCAGGGACAGTGTAGTGTAGACGGAAAGAGAACCTTAATAGCGTTGTGAGTCAAAATCCGCGTCAACAATAAGCGTGTCATAACATGTGCATCACTTATAAGTGTCCCCTGGAAACACTTCCGTTGTGTTGTGGACTATTTGCATCGCTTTTTCCTAATGTGTTTTCTAAATGCTGCGCATGTGTTCAGTGTTGCCAACTCTTCAGTAAGGAAAGTAGCTATTGGCTGTCCAAAAAGTCGCTAGAAGTCGCCAGATGACGTCATCACCTAATTTGCATATTCGTAGATGACGTCATCGCCTAATTTGCATATTTGTAGACAGGGGTTTTATACAGTAATATTTGAATAGATGAGGTTCTAGTGTTATGAACGTGACAATCGCATAAACAACCAACGTGGTAATGTTAAGTCTAGCAGTAATCATACATGCTCATGGTTAGAAAAGCACTGCATAACATTTTGAATTGCACTACTCGTAGACCGTAGAAGAGGTGGGAAAAGCTGCTAACTGCTAATAGTGATGCTAACGGAACACGAGCGGAGAGGTGTATCTCCTGCTCTGACCGCAGCTGGGAGGGGCTGCTGCGCGAGGACCGGGCCGTCTGTCAATGCTCTGTGACGGGGGACGGGCCGGGAAGCTCCCGCTGCTCGTTGAGAAGCGTTAAAAGTGATATTTGCTTCGGCGAAAAAGTCACCAATAACTCCAGAAAAGAAGCTAGATTTGTCGCTTGTCGCTTTTTTGAAAAAAAGTCGCCAAAGGGGTCTGAAAAGTCGCTAAATCTAGCGACAAAGTCGCTAAGTTGGCAACACTGCATGTGTTGTCAAATTGATGAAGTACTAACTTCCGGGAAAATTTTGGGTATGGATCGATTGGATACTTTTCCTACTCAACCGCCCCACAATGCACTGGGTCAATTCTACCCGCCCAGGAAAATGAAATATTTTCCAGCAAGTTGCTAGGCAACGACATTGTTTGGGGTCCGCGATCTGACAACTGTACGTGCAGTCATTCATAAACTCTTACAATACGTAAGAGATGAAGATAAATACCTAACAACATTAGTCACTAAGTGAAATGAGTGATGTGAGTCTGATAGTGGAGAGCGATCAGGACAGATCGCTGTTCCACACACCGCGGCTCGTCCAGCTCAACCGACAGACAGCTGAGTGCTGATGAGCCGGACAGAGAGCGTCGGAGGGATCCTCCGCCTCAAAACATAATTATAAAACAAGAGGTCTAAAACACAGATGATGAACACAGGACTGTAAAAATCTAGTTCAATATCTAACCTGTAGAGGGCGGTTATACGCTAAACAGCGTCTAAACTGCCTCAAGAAGAAGAAGAAATTCTTCATTGCTTGAGTAAACTTCAACTGAAAACGTTTCGACGCACCTCGCATACACAATCAATCTTTGAGTAGACAGTATGCAGTATATAGATGGTGAGTATGTAGGATGTAGGACGCTAGTATGGCTTTCCGAACACAGCCTTAGGTTGCAGTGCTGTGAGCTCTCAGGGCCACCGTACATTTGTGTTTCTGAAACAATCTACTACTAGCAACACTAGCATTGTAGCTAAGTTGGCATCATAAGTACAGAAGCAGCAGGATGTCTGAAGGGGCCCATACTGACCGTCATGGAACGTTCAGCCTTTCAAGAGCCCCAAATGTAACAACCACTCCAAATGTCTTTTTATTTTTTTAAGTAATAAAACCCATAATGTTATAACTAGTGGAAAATGTAACAACATGCTGAGCATTGTATTTACACAAATACCTTATATACGTTATGTATCTACTTCAAAACATTTCATGGGGAAATACTGTACTATATAGTACCAAAATATGATCAGAATATGAAATCTGATTCAGTTGAACTACAAACAATCTCTAGCAGTATCTGGCCATGCAGACCCTTTCACTTTGATTTGCAGAGATTATGAGATTTCTGTCTCAACACAATGAGGGCAAATTCTATTATTTTGCAATGACAACATCTGCTCCCGGAAACTTCTCCCTAATAACTTATGTGAAGCATCCCTTTGCAATGTTAAGACATTGCAAAGGGATGTTAAGACATCTACGACGACCGGTTTCACGGTCGTCGTGTCCCCGCCCCCTCCAGACTCTACGACGGCGATTATCGGGCCGGTATGTCCGGGCCTTTAGACGTATTCCCTGCTGACTGTCTGGGGTGGCTGTGCAGAGCACTAAACACTAGGGCAGCCGGTCAAGAATTCACTTGTTCAAATCGGTTCAAATTTCCTGCATTCTTGTCATCACGAATGCGGATTTTTCCATGTATGGTAATGGGGGGGGGGGGGGGGCGGAGATGACCGAAGCGCAGTGTTGACAGAGCATGCTGAATCGCCCAGATGAGAGGAAGCGTTTCCCAAAAATCTACATAGTTTTTTGTGATGTGATTCGTGTCAGGTTGCTCTATAGCAGTTTTTAACAAGAAATTAAGACCAGAAAAGTAGTATAATAGGAGATCTTTAATATTGCCACCGTAGTGAAACTGATTGATTCCAGCAGGAGGATGGTGTGTGTGTGCGCGTGTGTGTGTGTGTGTGTGTGTTTGTGTTTGTGTGTGTTCATAGTAATGAAGGAAGGTATGGCAGCTCCTTGGTATGAATATTTAAGTAATATTCAAAAATGACTCACCACCAGGTGTATGTGAACCTTTTGTTCACAAAAATAGTGTAGGAAACCATAGACGGATTATGAGATAATGGGCCCTTGGGCACGAACTCTTAATGGGCCCCCCACTCCTCCCTATCCAGTCAGGTAAAACATATTAAGGAAGTCAGTGTTTCCCACAGGGTTTTGGGATACTGTTGGAGGGACCGTGGTCCTTGTCGGGGGGTTCAGGGGCATGCCTCCCCGGATTTTTTTTTACCTTTTTAAAGTAAAATGCATCTTTGAGATTACATTTTAGAGGCTATATCAAATCCTGAGATGCAGAAGGAACATTATTTTTAAGATCATTTTTAAACAGGCAGCACTCTTTACTCAGTAGATTGGTCTGCAGACCCTATCCTTCTATGATGGAGGGGCCCATTTCAACAGATAAAGGGTGGATAGCTACTTTATATGAACAGTATATCATTTACATATAGAAAGCTTAATTCTGTTTATGTGAGGGGGCAGGGTTCAACATAACTTTTTTTTCCTACTGGCCCGCCGGGCCAGTGGATCCGAGTTTTACTGGCCCCTTGTATATTTTCACTGGCCCTGCACACACTTTTTTTTCTTCATAATTTAGTGTCAATAATTGTAATACCTGTATTAGAAAAATAACCATATCTAAAGGGAATATCTATACTGTAACAGTATAGATATTCCCTTTAGATTTGGTTAATTTTCTTTTAGTTAATTATATGAAATGTTGATATTGCTCATACACATAATATAAAACCAGGCAAACATATTGAATTAGAAGCCTACAACTGAAAGTATGTTGAAAGAGTCGGCCAGTATTTTAAAGTCCAGTAGTTTGATGATTGTTTTTATTCTTGAATCTGGGCAGTTTAATGAATAGTTCACCTGCAGAAGTCATGTTCAAACATAAAAAATAAATAAGAGATGAAGGTCTGATCATTCTTTGTGGTGTGGTAGGCTGTTTTTATTACTTTCTCTATATGCATTAGGGATGTGAATGTGTCGACCGAATGACTGGTTTTCCACTTGCGCTCAAGTTGACTTTAAAAATAGAATAGAAATCCGAAAATCAGTGGGTTATGCCGTTTTTTTTAATGGGAGATTTCACCGTGTACGAGTTCACGTCTGGTCGTGAGCGCGCTGCAGGAGTGTCACTTCACATAAGAGTCCGGTGTGGGACCATTTTTTCAAACTATTGATAAAAAACAATGCAGTGCAAAATATGCAGCATAAGTTAAACGCTCGTCTAAGACTATGACGTTAAATCACCTTAGAAACACACAATGCCTTCGTCCGATCACAGCAGCGTTTCACCGTGTGATCTCGCCAGCGAGTGAGCCGCCGCCCAGATGAACTGCGGTTTGTGGCTAAAATAATAACCGGGGATATTCTCCCCGTTAGCGATTTCAATGGGAAAGACTTCCGCGATCTGATTGAATGTCTCGAGCCTGAAAACACAGTGCCAAACTGCGCGACTATAGGAACTGTACAGTGAGCGGAGTCCCTCCGTTCATTTCTGTCTACAACCGACACAATCACCGGAGACGCATTCACAGCGTTTAAATAAAGCCTCTCATTTGTATTACCATTGGGGCTTGGATGCAAATACTGCAACATTACGGCGGCAGATAAAGGAAAAGCGCAGTTATCATTTTCTGCATCTCAACCTCTGCTGTGGGAAGAAAGAAAGGGGGCAAAGCAAGTCGACTGATTTGTCGACTCGCAGGCGGACGGTAGGCAGCTCTGCCAACGGAGCGAGAGTGCACCCGCTTGTTGCTCCGCCTGTCAAAACGA
The DNA here is from genome assembly GCF_949987685.1 of Ammodytes marinus. Classification (NCBI taxonomy): domain Eukaryota; kingdom Metazoa; phylum Chordata; class Actinopteri; order Uranoscopiformes; family Ammodytidae; genus Ammodytes; species Ammodytes marinus. Next base: position 31,623,843 of record NC_137212.1, read on the forward strand.
CCACGCATCGGTTGTCCACTGGCCTTTCATTAAAAAAATATATTTTATATTAGGTTTATTATATTGAGTCTTAAATAAACACTGCTTTCATTCCGACTCTCAACGCGCATTTCAATGAACCATGATGTAGTCTACAAAAAGATACTGAACTGTGATTGGCCAGTCACTGGCCCGGGCGGGACAGTGACTGGCCAATCAACTTGCCCTGCATATGATTTTACTGGCCCCGGGCTATCGGGCTATACGTTATGTCGAACCCTGGGGGGCCTTTAAGGCCCCTCATGGAGCCCCTTAGACAGAGCTACTAATGCTGTTGTTTTTAACTTGCTTTTGTATTTCTCCCCTACTAGTTGAGGGGCCCATGATGATTTATATCTTGTTACATTTTAATGAGTATCCTTATATTTAGGCTATTCCTTTTTGGACCCTGTTATTGACATGATTGACTGAGCTCTTTGACTATGCAACATGACAAGTTACTTTCAGTATCTCTGGCTTAGGGCCCCCCTGAGCCCTTGGGCCCCTGGGCCTGTGCCCGGTGTGCCCGTGCAATAATCCACCCCTGAAGGAAACACATGTGCGTTCCACCTCCCATCAGTGCTATTTCAATTGTTCTGCTGTTGCTGTTCTCATAGCATTTGAATGAACAGTACACAGTGATAGAATTGTATGGTAACACACCCACAATGCATATGTGCACATAGAAACCAATGAACCCCCCCCCCCCACACACACACACACACACACACACACACACACACACACACACACACATTGTTTTCAATACAATGCTTAGAGAGCTGTCACATGTTTTTAGAACAACTTCCTATAAGAGCAAAAACACGTCATAATCACAGGCAAGTATCTTGAGTTGACTATTCTCTTCTACTGTATGCAAGTCAAGACCAGAGCAAAGGAAATGAAAGAGCCTGACTTGTGGTTAAGATGGAATTCATCTCAGAAAGTGTCCCATTCTGACACATCCTCATGTGATTCTAACTGTGTCCCACAGGTTGATTCTTTGTCTGTGTTTGTCACAATCATGTCGTCTGAGAACAATGCTATATTTGCTTTGTAAAGTACATTTGGAGGGAGATGTATACATGTTACACTGTGCACTGTAGTATGCTGCTTCTATTATTTCACCATGCACTTTGAAAACAGGAATATTAACATACAACATTTATAGAATGGGAAGTCAATCACATCCCTTCTCTCAAACTCCTTCAAACATTTTAAAGCTCATTTGGTGGGCCTGCTCTCCCACTGTATGTGACTGCTGTTATCTTGTGTTATTATTGCAAGCAGCGCAGGCCTTTCACATGCTTTCCTTTTCTAACTTTCAAAGATGTTTCCATTATGTCCCATAGTAAAATCACATTCCCATCCAGAAGTCTCCTCTCCTTATGGACCTGCACTAATATTAGAAATATTAACTTTTCAAGTACAACCAACCAAAAACAAACCGAGGTTTTGTTGTGCTTTAAGCTTAACCACAATCATTCCCAGAAATGACTGTAACCATGGCAATGAATGTATCATCACCTAAACAAAGTATTGAAACCCATGATTGAAACCTAAACCATCATATTTCCCTCAACCTAACCAAGTCGCCTTTATGCCCAAAAGTAATTTGGAAGGATCATATCTAGACGTGTGTGTGTGTGTGTGTGTGTGTGTGTGTGTGTGTGTGTGTGTGTGTGTGTGTGTGTGTGTGTGTGTGTGTGTGTGTGTGTGTTAGAGCTTTGTTGAGATAGGCAAATATATTGCAACTTTTCATTGTACATATCTTGTTCTTAGGAGAATGTGAAATGTATATTTCTTGTTTTCGTAGGGAAAAGTATGATATTTTTAATAAGACAGGCAAGGTAACAAGTGACCTTTAATATTGAGGTAGAATCACTAAAAGTTTTGTATTCAAGTTTTTATCCTGAAATATATACATAATTGTGAATTCATAAGGCCTCTCTGAAAAGGCATGCCTGGGCTTGTCCTGGGACAGGTCAGGGGTGAGAGAGACAAGGGGGGCAGTGGGTCCTTGAGCTGGACACACACACCCTCATCTTTCCCCCCACCCTCTCTCCTCCTAATACACACACCCACTCTCTCTGTCTTCAGACTATTTAAGGCCAGGGTTTTGAGCAAGAAGGTCTGCTGGTTTTTGGGGAAGTTGACTGTTCCACTTTTTGTTCTTTTAGCATGGACGAAAGACTTAGAAGAAAAACTCGAAAGAAACACTGAATCTTTTTGAATGCAAAATACTTAGAAAAATTGAGGGCTGTTATTTTTTCTTTTTAAGAAGGGGAATAAGCTGTGAACCAATTCTTCTTTTTTCTGTGAAGATTGGTAAGGAAACATTTGGGTTACTAATAGGAATTAATTGATGAACCAGGTTGTGGAATGGCATCAAGTTGAAGTTTTAAAGCTGTGGAACCAACTTTTACCTGAGTTTATGGGTCGCAAAATCACCATTGTTATAAGAGTTTGAAGAAATTCAAATTAATATGACTTTGGTGAAAGCTCGGCCATAACCAATAAAGGATATTTAAAGTTGTGTAAACAGTGGACAAACCTTATTGAAGAGAACTCATGAACTAAATTCAATGTGAACAAAATACATAAAACACATAAGTTAAGTCTTATACTTCTCTACATATATTAATCACATTAATGGGAGTGTAGGTACTTATTTTCCTTCCTTTCATTTTATTTTATCTTTTCTTTCTATATTGTGAAAGTATAATCTTTTTATATTGGTTGAATAAAATTTCTTGAAAACGTTATAAATCTTTGGCCTAAGTTTTTAGTTTAGAGTTGGGAACAAGGACCTAATTAGGGTTTTTCTTTAAAGAGATCGCGGCGCCTCTGAGGTAAGCAATTCAAACCTACACTACGGTTACACTACTGATAACAAAGAACACACATCTCATAAACACACTCCTTGAATTAGGAGGGAATTGCATTTATCTATTGGCCTAGCTCATCCAGGTGTATGAACTTAGTGAGGACTTAACGGTAGTCTTTTGAAGCCAGGGGTAAATGTGAGGTATTCATCCACCAGAATAATTAAACACCTATTATCTAATCTCCTCCTTTCTAAAAACTTATCTAGAATAAAGGTCTGAAATCTGGACTTAACCTAGGATAAAATTAGAAGTGACAATTGTACGGGTCATTAGGGGATCAACACAGGGGGAGATCTGGAGATAGGCAGGGGTCAAAGGGTCACATGCTTTAAAACCAGAGCCTTTAAGGTAATATATGGTGTGAAGGTTTTTTGGTGAAAAGTAAAACCTTTTGGGAATTGTGTAAATCGGCTTTTGGTCTTTTTTTGCCATATAGAAGTGTAAGGGTCGATGAACACATAAACTTTATAGTGGAACGGGTTTAAACAAGGAACAAATAGACTTGGCGGGCTATATTTACATGAAAACGTCCTGATATTAATTTAGGGGTGTTTAATCTGGTGAAGGGAATACCGGCATATTCATTAGCTTACATAACAGAGCAAATTACACTCTATCTAGTGTGTGATTTACAGGGCTGATGATCATTCTGCGCTTTACGCTCTATTGGCATTGTTAAGAAAGTGTGGCACTTTGCTTTACCTTTCACTATCCTTATTAATTTCACAAGCACACACACACACACACACACAACCATGTACAGCAGAGAACCACAGTCTCTCTCGCCTCTCCTTCCATCAGCAGTAGATCTTCATCATATATTTGTGTTGTTTGAATCTATTGCCTACTTATATTCTAACCTGGTTCAGTCATCTCCCGTATTTGATTATAATTAATCAGTATTTAGAGTCTTGACCAAACAAACCAACATGTGTTGATCATTTATGTCCTCATGTATCATTAGACACTACAGTATGTCCATATCCTATATTCCACTCATAATAACACTGTATCTTCTCTCTGTATTCATCATACATGTGCATGTAAATGTTCACAAATAGATAACCAACTATCTTACTGGAATTGTATAGTTGTAATTATTTTGGTATTTATTTTGGTATACTCGTTATACCAATAGTAATAATAGCGTTAGGTCACAGTTTGTTTGACTGAGCTAACATGTTTAGTGGTTGGAGGGTGTGTGCAGTAGAAGACCAAAATAGACTTTGGCAGTGCTTCCTTTGACCCGGTTCAGGTGTAGTATCTTCCAACTACAGCTGAGGATGAAGTTAATATTAATAATATATATTTATTTAATTATACATATACTGATTGAAAATCACAGGCTGCAACAGTTTAAGAATGATGTAGTTTTCAACATATCTATATATTTTAAATCATGTTCAATTCAGTCGCCTTCTCTCTACAGTCCCATCGTTCACTTTATTTTATTTGGGTGGCATTAAAGATTCAAACAGAGAACTCTAAAAGGCCTTTTTCCTATTCTACCACTGTCTGCTGGTCGGCAACATGTGACCCATACACACTGAGCATCTCATGACCTGCTCTGGGACAACAGCAGAAAACACACACACACACGCACACACACGCACGCACTCACGCGCACACACACACAAATACACTGTGTTGTCTGTATGTCAGTTTTACATAAAACAATGTGGGACTGCTTCACAAAGTGGCTCCAGGAAAACTTAACTGTTATGCACACTGTAAAAACACACAACAATATACACAAAATACATCTCTAACTACATATTAAGCAAAGACAATAGCCAACATACAGCAGAACATTTACTTTATAAATCTAAGGACTTTCCTCTTGAGAAGTCCTTTAAAACACAATACGGCATGATCAAATGTACAATATGTCTAATAAATGCATCATGTTATGAGGGTGTGACATTGGAGGTTCTTCTTTCTACAGTTCTACCCACACTGTCAAGATCAGTAATATCTATTCATATCAATGACATATTTGAGCAAGATCTCAAATAGCATGCACAATGAAAACATTGGTATCACGTTGATATATGGTGCAGTAAGTTTATCAGAGCATAACAATGTCTAAGTTTGTCAATTCAATTTGAATAATTCGTGCATTTTACAGTTTTTTTTAGAGTCGTCTCTATTCCACAGAATGAATGCTGAATGTGTGACATATCTGCAGAAGATTGCCAGGAATGGATCAGCCATGCAAAATGCACCTAACCATGTGTACTGTATATATTCAATACAGTATACGTAGAGTTTTATATTGCATTATTTCCATTTCATTTTGTGCACATGGAATTACTCAAAATGGTAACACAAAAGGAATATTGAAGCAGACGGCAGCATTTCCAATGCAAGCTGGCACAATACATAAAATAAAAAGATGAATAAATAGAGTGAGCTAATGTAGCGTTGAAAAGGATATAACTTTGAATGCCAAATACCCTTAATCATTGCTACATTTTATAAGGATAAGGATCTTTTCTTTTTACTGCTATTTTAGATTTGCGTTCATGAATTGATTAGCATTTCTATTGCTATGCTGCTCACCAGGGAAATGTCTGCCAACACATGCTTTGTTGTTGAGTCATCTGGAAACATGGGCTAATGAGGTTTTTCTATTTGAAATAATAGTGAACATGTGATACACTGAACATGTGTTTGGCACTGTTCATCAACAGTAAAGCATTTTGTGTTTAAAGATGATGTCAGTTTGACACTTATCAGAAGAAGATTGGAATACTGAAAACTGTGGAAACTGAGTGAAAACAAATACTCAAAAAGATAATTTTTTTTAAAGGTGCAAATGAGAGAAAAAGCGCAAATCACGCGCAAAGGGGGGAAATGCACGCAATTTAGTGCTGGAGAGAGCGCACCCATTGGTTGTTGACAGTGTCCACGTCATTTAACTTCCCTATTTGCATGAGCCAACCCTAAAGACTGAGGTTGCGTTCCGAATCGCATACTCTTTCTTTTTTCTATTCTACATACTACATCCGACGATAAAAATAATCTAGTAAGGATGCAGTAGGCATACTACTGGGACATACTTTACTCTCTTATTTCATCATAACATTGCGCCTTGATCTTGCCTCTTGCTTTTATATCCGTCGCATCCCCGTTTGTTTTCATATGGAGGCTTTGTCGATGTGACGTCACTTCACGTGCGCACTGGATTGTGGGTCAGAATCGCCCAAATAGGATGCAGTTTTCAACACTAACAATCTTGGCCGCATGAAGTAGGACATCCGGGTACTTCTAACCATCCTAAATCTGGCCACAAGAATCGGGATATCCTAAATCTTCTTTCTACATACTATATAGTAGAAAGTATGCGATTCAGAACGCAACCTAACTTTGATATTGTCGGAACGTCAAGACAGGAAAAAGACTGACTGAAATCAGGTCAGATGACCACCTTAAGGTACGAACACACTACACGCGTTACCCGCGTAAGATTTACGTGCGTAACGCAGCTAAAATGTTGCTTGATCATTTTGTGTCAAAAATGGTTCTACGCGCGTAGTATCCCTCCCGATATTGTATTTCCCCTAATTAACCATGGCTGCGATCAGACCCGACCCGACACAACAGCGTGCATGTCCGCACAAAAACAACAACAACACGGCCAACAACTGTGCCAAAAGACAAACTGAACAGCACAAATAGCCTAGCATTAAAACAGCATTGCATATTCACGGCAGCTACATAACAAACACAGTTACCGCAGCATTGGTGCACGGCGGCACAACATAAAGCCAAGTAGCCAACATTACCCTACCTGGCTGTGACAGGGGACCGTGGCTGGCGTAGATCAACACCAGTGCTTCGCTGTACTTGTTGTGAAAGTCCCACGGACATAGCCGTCATGTTTGGGTTCATAATATGAGGCGCTAGCCGCCCGCACACAACCGGGTGAGTTAACTAATGCTATATGGCGCTAACTTGTTTTATCAGCTAAAGCACAGCCGCACATATTCACTGAATTAACCAGGAAGTCCATTCTCCTGGTTTACTCTCCCCACGTCTTCTACTCCCGAGCTGCTGTCATACAGCACCGGCTCGGCTGCCTGCAATACATTTTCCCCCTCGGTGTCTCTCATCAGCCTCTGTGTACAGTACACTGTTCTCCGACCGTGCCAATGTATGTGACGTCGGGTCAAGCCCAACGCTGATTGGCCAACGCGGCTAATCGTCATGCGTAGGAGCGTAAAAAGTTACATTTTTTGAACTCCGCGCGTAGCTGCGTAGGCGCGTAGATGCGTATATACGCGGCTCATACGCAGCTAACGCGGCTAAAATGTTGCTTTAGCGCGAGTGACGCATCTACGCGCCATGTACGCGCGTAAACCAATGGTTCCCTATGGAAAAATAGCCGATTTTATACGCGTCTGTACGCGTGTAACGCGTGTAGTGTGTTCGCACCTTTACACCAAACCACTGAGATTACGAACGCGCCACAACTCCAGCAAGACCCTCGTGATTTCATTCTGACATTGTAACTTCGTCTGCGACTGTCAAATTGCGTGAGAAGTGGTTTGGTGTGAGGTCGGCATTAGATAATAGCCTCGTGGCTAATCTCTGTTGAGCAGTCAGTTTTGTGTCTGCTGACAGCACAAAGTGTTTGGCCTAATGAAAACAGAAGTGAGAGGATGATCACTACATAGTCTGACTGAGGTTAGAGGCTCAGATATTTAAATTAGTTAATGTTAGTTCATAAATTGTGCTCTTGGGTTTGTTCCAAATATTTTTTGGGCGACATTAAAAGACATAACCAAAGTTATGAAAATGATGTGGTATTAATGAACAAAATTAAAGAAAACAAACACACACACACACACACACACACACACACACAGTGCAGAGTTCTTGTGTTGTTTTTGGGGGAGGGGGTTTCCTATTGATTCTCAGGAAGAAGGCGTCAGCGCAAGAAGACAATCAAAGGATGTCTTATGACAGGGTCCACTGATAACAGGGCTCTCTCTCTCACACACACACACACACACACACACTCACACACTATTCCAATGAATATCATTATCAGCTCATGAAACATACCCTACTGATAATACGCTACTTGCATGCACCTGGCGATGTCTTAACAACAAATACAAGGGTTGACTCTCAACAAAGGCCATTATACGTCTGTGGTGTCAGAATGTGCACACTGATCTGCCCGTGTGCTCACGTGATTGTAGTTTCTGTTGATAGCATTGATCTAAGCATGCCTTGTCTGGACACAGGGTCATAGTCTGAAACCACAGGGGTTGGGAACACAGACCAAACAGTACAGCTTATGCCAACTCTGTTCATCATCCAAATGTAGCTCAACACGGCTCATTGTTTTAAGTTGCTTGATAACCCGAACGTCTGCAAATAGTGAAGGTAATGTGAAGGTCGGACAGCACTTTACAGTATGCGTTTGTATGACAGGGCTTTATAATGATTGTTACACAGAATATTAAAGGGATGTTCAGTATTTTTATAAGTGGGGCAGTATGGGGACACACCCACTATAGAATTGTGTGTGTATATATGTGTGTGTGTTTGCCCATACTGTAGATTGGCCCAAATGATAAAACATCACATCCGTCAACTAAACAGACTCAACAGCTGAGTCCCTCACATCAAGGGCTGAGACGTAGGGGAAGGAGTCAAACCTTCACCGATTCACACTACTACTTCTGTTCAGCTTCAAAATAAAAGACAGCACTCACTGTTCGGTAGGCCTAGAGCAGGGCTATTCAATTAGTTTTGAATGGGGGCCGGTTGGTGGAAATTATCCAAAATGAGGGGCCAGAAAAAAAATGCCTAAAATTGATGAGCATCGCATCAATAGCTACATATACTGTAAAACACTACAACGACATAGGAGTGCATATATTGTCTTTATTTTATCAAATAGAGTTCACCAGCTTATCAAAAAAAATCCCTATTTGATTAACATAGGCTGCCTGTTGTTTAAGTGTTTAACAATCTTATCAGTTCAGGAAAACACAATAGGTTAAAGCTGGGAACACACCGCACTGGCCGCGCGGCGAGATTACATACAAAGTCAATGTACTAGCGCGTGGCCGCGCGTCCACCCAATAATCGGCGTCCAGCGGCCGGCGGCGGGGGCTTGCGCGGCGCGTGGCCGCGCCTCATGAGAGGCGCGTGAATCGGGAGCGCGGCCATTAGCGGCGCATAGAAATTGTGTCATCGAAGGAGCGTGAATCGAAGGCTTGTGCAGCGAGCACGGCGCCGCAGAAAAAGATGAAATTTTTCATCTTTTTCTGCAGCGCCGCCGGGCACCGCGCCTCCACAGCCAATCAGCGTTGAGATTGCCCGGTGGCGGTGGTCTGCAAGACGAGGTGGGCGTGTGGAGTGAGGACATCGGGCTTCCAATACATTCTGCAAATATGTGTAGGCTATTTTGCATCTGTTTAGCTGTTGGTTGTACTTTAGCCAAGGTAGCGCCGGTTAGCATAGTGAAACTCACCAAGCTGTGTGCTGTTCCTGAGGATAATATACCCAAACTTGACGGCGGTGTCCGTGTGGAATTCCAATATAGTGCAGCGAAGAACCGGTGTTGTCCTCCGTCAGCCGGCACACTTTCACTTTCAGGTAGGCTGATGTTTGCCTTTATTTTAGCCGCTGAGCACACACTGCTGTTGGTAATGTGTTTAGTATGTTGCTGAATTGCTGTTAATGTGTGTGTATTTGAGATCGGGGTGCGTGTTCAGGCTGTTTTAATGATATTTGTGACAAGACTGCCGCTGGTTACACAGTGAACCTACATCTGTATTTTTTGGCACAGCTGGACCATGTTATTGTTGTTGTTGCACCGTAAGTGTGACGGGTCTGATCTCGGCGTCGGCGTCAGGAATATATGGCCCAATATGATCAAGCGGCGAGCCTCCTGCTGTCACGCGGCCAACCGCTGCCTACGATGAGGCTGCGGTTGGCCGCGGCGGCGACTGCGGTGAACATGGCCCAATATGACCAAGCGGCGAACCTCCTGCATTCACGCGGCCAACCGCCGCAGGCGGCCAATGCGGTGTGTTCCCAGCTTTACTCTTCAACAGCTTATCAAAGTACATAGAAATAAATGTACTCTAAGTGCAACAGCTTATGAAAATACAGGTAGGCCTAGGTTTACTAGGGTCATGGGAGGCGCGGCGCCGCGGCAAAAATGTTGCCTGTATTTTGCTCAAAGATGCCAATGCACAGTACAGAAATAAACAACTGCTTATTTGAATACAAAAAAACTACAGACAGACTTTACAGTTATGCAATTTTGTTTGCTATGTGAAGGTACAAATTTTGTGCAAACATGCAAAGTTCTACTGGTGCAATATTATGCAGACACACTAAATACAAATAATGGACCATGCACTAACACTGCGGTACAATCGCGCGCGCAAAGCTGCATACACAGAGCAGCTGATAGAGAAACGCTTGGAGACACATGTGCACATTTATTTACTGCAGATCGCGGCCTTTCGCGCAGTTATGACCATGCAAAAGCACACATCGCACTTTTTTTTTTTTTTTGAGGTCGGTGGGTAGTCAAGGCGGGGGCCAGTAAATATTGGGCCGCCTATTGAATAGCCCTGGCCTAGAGCATAACTGAAGGCATCTCCATAAACTTTATCTTAATAGATAAAGTACCAGTAGCATATGTCCAGCATCAGAGTGTAACCATCTCCTTATCCGCAATTAATGCACAGCGTCCAATTATGTTTGTCAGTGCTTTGCTGCTAAACATAGCTGCCTGCTGCCTTATCACCTTTAGATTAAGACATAACCATGGCAATCTCTCTCAACCAATGTCCAAGCTTTCTTTTGAACAATAACACATGGATATGTGTGACGCAACAAAGGTTGTAAAAAACAATAGTTACTCAAAAATACTACACAAATGTTGAAGGTATAGGCACGAAATGCAGGACATACTTTTGAGAATGGCTGAGCCAGTGGCCTGACACACCCACAGGAGGTGGTGGTAAGACTCCATCTCGGCGGTGGAGATTCGTACAGTGGAATCGGCTCTTCCATATTGACCACAGTGTGGACAGCAAGACGGGAGGGAGTGGTGTCGCCGCAGCCTGCCTTGAGCATCCATCTCAGGGGAACAACTCCATCTATAAGCTCACCTGTGTGTGTGTGTGTGTGTGTGTGTGTGTGTGTGTGTGTGTGTGTGTGTGTGTGTGTGTGTGTTTGTGTCTTCCTAGCTACTGTATTCACCCATCCAGCTTGCTGCCCGCTGGCTCTGCAGCACAGACAATAGAATAATCCATGTTTCCCCCAAATCTTCCCCCTTCAACTGTCTGTTACACACACACACAGACAGACACACACAGACACACACACACACTTAGCACAGTTCCTTGTCCATTCAGCAATGCGCCCGTAGCTTTCCTTGCATGTGTCCTTATCTAGCAAGGTGCCTGCCTCTCACTCTGTCTGTCTGCGTCTTAATCTCAACAGTAGGAAGTAAAGCCTATTACAGGACATTATCAGCTCACCTCTGTCCACTCTGTCACGTTGCTGGGATCTTTCTTAAAGTGACAACCCATCCACTGTGCATACAGCACATACGGCTGGAATGCAGTCCATGCTGAAACACACTCAAGCCTTTTTTCAAAAGTCCTCACAGACAGCAACTTGAATATTAAGTGGATACACTGCAGGTGAATAGTGTCAATTATTTAACTTCATCGTGAAACTTTGCCAGTTGATTACTGACATTAAAAGAAATATGTATAAAAAAGAAATTCATCCCATTAGAAAATATATGTTCAGGTCTTAAACATGCTTTTTCAACATGTCATTTAGAACTAAATGTATCATTACTGACTATTTACCAGAGGTGTGGACTCGAGTCACATGACTTGGACTCGAGTCAGACTCGAGTCATGAATTTGATGACTTGAGACTCGACTTGACTAAATGTTAAGAGACTTGCAACTCGACTTGGACTTTAACATCAATGACTCGTGACTTGACTTGGACTTGAGCCTTTTGACTTGACAAGACTTGCCACTTTCCTCAAAACCCAAAGATTAAAAAGTAGGCTATATTTTTAAGTAGCCTACCCAGGGCTGTACGCTTATTTTTTTAGGTGGTAGCACTGGTGCTAGCAAGCAAAAAGAATCAGTAGCACAAAAATAAATTCAGTAGCACACAAAGTATGATCGAAAACTTGCATAAGCATTTAGCTCTAATTACCTTTTAGCCTGTCATCTTGGTCTCATTTGAAATTCTCAATTAATGCCATATCCTAGTTTGTGCAGTAATAATTGTAGAAAAATTAATAGGGGTGCACTGATTGTAATTTAGACAAAATAATCTAACCTGCCAATTGCAATTTTTTGCTGATTCAGAATTATTTCTCCCCATAAAATGAATATCTATATATGTTTTGTATATACATATCATTATTATATTCATAATAATACACGTTTTTGGTAAATGTCCTTCTGTTAATTAAAACCTAACTTTAAAACATATAGCCTATTAAATAAACAAGTATACATATTGGTACAATCTAGGATAAGTTAAATAGGTTGTTGTGAATGTGTTGGGAGTAGTTCTTCAGTGGCTTATCAGTTATTTCAAACTTTGTTTACATAGACTACTGTTGTTGACTGCTCTCTGCAGCTGAAGCAGTTGATTTTCAAGCTAGCGCACGCAGGGCTGTAAAGCGCAAACTTCCTGTTCTTACCGGCTTCAAAAAAGTCAACTCACGTTTGGCTAGTAACAGGCTTTTAATGTGAAGGCGAACAGGAAATGTTCTGCTTGCACACGCGCTAACTTAACTGCGTGCCGTCTCCTTCCGGTTATTACTGTTGGTGAAGTGTATCAGACGCTAGAATCGGCGCACAAGCACAGGTCCCGAGCACACATCTTGCACCAGCCAAAGTGGAGGGTGGACTCAATAACTTACTCGCCTAAGACTACATTTACCCGAATTTGGAGAGTGTTAATGTAGAGCCCTCTAAGCAGTGTTGTGCAGCGCTCCTCTGTGTCTCAAACAGACAGCATCTGCTCATTAGCACTCGTGCCAGTGGACTAGTATTCATCATCGCACGTGATCAATTTCAGTAGCAAATGCGATCAAAACTGTCGCACTGTACAGCCCTGCTACCGCTCTGTATCTTTCATCATGTAGCCTGGTGTGTAGCGGAGGAAACTGGTGGATGTACCGGTGGCGCGCTGATCTGCTTATCACTGGTTTCACTTCAGAGGTGTCGGCCAGAACACCACTTAAGGACAAAAACGTCAGACTGTAAGCATGAGACTAGGAGAGGAGGAGTATTGCTTATACGCTCTTTATTTTCCTTCTTTCACAGACACAGCAGCATGATTCGAAAAAAAACATCAGCTGGAGAGGACGCTGGCGCTGTCTGTTCGCCGCTTTTCCAAGCAAATTTTGGGCCAATTTTGGCCAATTTTATTTTTAAAGTGATTTTCTTGTGGGCCTTGATCTGTTCTTGGTTCCCTACATACTGCATCAGCAACGAGGAGCAAGCTTGTGGACACACCTTTGGTTGCTCCGGTTTTGTTGTGGAGGAGCCGTGTAGCTCACACTATTTGGCGTCCCTAGCAACGGCTAAAAACAAGTAGCCCCTGACATTTTCCTGATTGCTGCTGGCGTTTTTTTTTTTTCCGGTGATCCTGGTGAGGAATATGGGAATATGCCCCGGTCAACCTGCAGGCTGTCTCTACTATCTCTACTGTCTCGTGGATTTTTCTGCACTGCCTCCCGGCTCTTCTCCAGCTGCTTCGGGTCCGTACCTAGCTGCTAACAGGCTACCATCACTATGGCTGGTTCGATGTTGAAGTACTCCGCCTCACAGCTGCTGAAGTACAACAACCGCTCCATCCCACCCTGTATTTCCACCATTAAGCAGCTAGGATTATTGCACAGACCCCGATATGTCCACAGAGGCTCAGGGAGAAACTTTGTTTGTGGTCAGCTTGCCGGCTTCGTCCCATCCGTCTGGTCCGCTGGGACGGCTGAGGGCAAAGGACACAGCGTCGCGAGATCCCCGCACTCCCGGCTGGATAGATTACATGGAGTGGATTATAACCTGCGCGGAGTGGATTTTAAGGCTCTGCGACCTGTACAGAGAATAACCCCACAGTCACTGGTCAAATTTGAACTTTTCAACACTCAATCCATTAATAATAAATCCAGCTTGATTGAAGAACATATAAGGGAAAAAGGACTTGACTTCATGTGCCTAACAGAAACCTGGCACCAGCCAGAGGTTTACTCTGCCCTAAATGAAGCCTGTCCCCCAGGCTACTGCTACTTGGAGGCAGCCCGCAGAACTGGTCGCGGTGGTGGCCTAGCTGTCATCCACAAACAGGACCTGGAGTTGTCCCTCATGCCGCTGCCTACAACTTCCTCCTGTGAGTGTCTCGCATTCACATGTAAGCCCCCCCATCCCATGACTGTTCTCCTCATATATAGGCCCCCAAAACCCAACTCTGCTTTCATCCCGGAAATGTCTGATCTCCTCACAACACTCTGTACTACCTCTGCCAATACCATCATCCTGGGTGATTTAAATATTCATGTTGACACTCCCTCATGCCAGCCCGCTGCTGATTTTCTTCAGCTGCTAGACTCCCTCAACCTACAACAACATGTTGTTGTCCCCACACACTCCAGAGGACACACACTTGACTTGGTCATCTCTAACTCCGCCCCCATCAGCAACCTACAGGTTTATGATCTCGGCGTCTCGGATCACAAAGCTGTGTCAATGGAGCTCCCTTTTCTTTCCCCCCACACCAAACCAAAGCGGCAGATCCACTTCAGGAATTTGAAAAATATCAACATGGACGCACTGGCCCTGGACCTTCAACATCTCTCCTCTGGCTCAACTGACTCCCTCTCTATTGCTGACTCAGTGGACTTATACAACCAGTCCCTGAGCAGTCTCCTGGATCTCCACGCCCCCTTAACATCGAGGTCAGTCTCCTTCTCGCGCTCTGCACCCTGGTACACCAGTGAGCTACGTACAATGAAGGCGGCTGGGCGTGTCCTTGAGCGGCGCCTCAAGGCCTCCGGTCTGACTGTCTACAAACAGGCATACAGGGAACACAGGAGGGCATATGCTGATGCCCTGAAGAATGCACGGTCCAGGTTCTATTCCACAATCATTAACAATAGCCCGGGTAACTCCAAACAACTCTTTTCAACAATAAATCACCTTCTTAAACCCCCTTCACCATCCCAATCTGAGGCCACTGAGGAGAGGTGCAACATGCACATCAACTTTTTTAAACAAA
Organism: Ammodytes marinus; assembly: GCF_949987685.1. Taxonomy (NCBI): domain Eukaryota; kingdom Metazoa; phylum Chordata; class Actinopteri; order Uranoscopiformes; family Ammodytidae; genus Ammodytes; species Ammodytes marinus. The sequence continues at coordinate 31,639,049 of NC_137212.1, forward strand.
AAGTAAATAACATCCGCTCAAAACTCTCCTCCACTGCTGTCCTGCCCCTTCCAACTGCTGACCCACCGATTGACTCTGTCCAGACCCTTTGCTCCTTCTCCAGCATCACACAGGAAGAGGTGGAGGACGTCATCAGGAAAATGAAGCCATCCACCTGTGCACTAGACCCCTTCCCTACAGCTCTGCTGAAGGCCAACATCTCTGCCGTCTCTCCGCTCATCACCAAAATTATAAACCACTCCCTCCTCGCCGGCCATATCCCATCTGCGTTAAAAACTGCTGTCATCAGACCAACATTAAAAAAACCTACCCTTGATCCAGAAGTCCTCTCCAACTACAGGCCCATCTCAAATCTCCCATTTCTGTCAAAAGTTCTGGAAAAAACAGTTGCAGCACAACTTCAGGATCACCTCATACAACATCACCTGTTTGAAAAATTCCAGTCTGGTTTCCGCCATGGCCACAGTACAGAAACAGCCTTGGTAAGGGTCACAAATGACCTCCTGATGGCAGCAGACACCGGCTCCCCATCTCTCCTCATCCTCCTGGACTTAACAGCTGCTTTTGATACGGTTGACCACAATATTCTCCTCCACCGCTTGCAATACACCATTGGACTATCAGGAAACGTACAAAACTGGTTCACCTCGTACCTCACTGACAGAACTGAGCACGTCGCCCTGGGCAAAGCAAAATCTCACACCAACAACGTCACCTGCGGTGTCCCCCAGGGCTCGGTGTTGGGCCCCACCCTTTTCTCACTGTACATGCTCCCCCTGGGCAGTGTCATTAGCAGGCATGGGTTATCATACCACTGCTATGCCGATGACACACAGCTCTACATCAGGACAACCCCCACTTCTTCTGCCCCTCTGCCAACATCCACACTGACCACCTGCCTGGAGGAGATAGAGGCGTGGATGAAGCTCAACTTCCTACAACTAAACAGCTCCAAAACAGAAGCCATCCTTGTTGGCACGCCACATCAGCTCCGCTCCCCCACCATCACCAATATCACCTTCTCTGGCCAAAACATCCCCCTTTCCACATCTGTCACCAACCTTGGTGTTAAAATGGACCCTCAACTCAATTTTGACACCCACATCAAACACCTCTGTAAGACAGCATTCTACCACCTCAAGAACATCGCCAAACTCCGTCAAACACTCACCCTGGCAGATGCAGAAAAGCTCGTCCATGCCTTTGTTTCCTCAAGGTTGGACTACTGCAATGCACTCCTCATCGGGATCCCTGGCAAGAGCATCCAGAGGCTCCAGTACATTCAGAACAGTGCTGCCAGGATCCTGATGAGGGTGCGCAAGCACGACCACATCACCCCCATCCTGAAATCACTGCACTGGCTCCCTGTCTCACTCAGAATTGAGTACAAGGTCTCCCTCCTCACCCACCAGTGCCTTCACGGACATGCCCCCCTTTACCTTCAGGAACTCCTCACCCCCCCGACAACCTCACGTACACTCCGTTCAGGATCCACTCACACCCTCCAAACCCGACATACAAAGCTGTGCACCATGGGTGATCGGGCCTTTTCTGCTGCAGCCCCTAGACTATGGAACGCTCTCCCTGACCAACTGAGGGCCCCACAGACTACAGCTCTTTTTAAACGGAACCTCAAAACTCATCTCTTTAAAAGAGCATTTGGCTAAACTTTCTTTGAGGTTCCCCCCTTTTTAAGCACTTTGAGATTCTTGAATATAAAGTGCATTATAAATAAAATTTATTATTATTATTATTATTAGATCGCGGGAAAATAACAAAAGCTTAAATTCCGCTCGTGAGGAGACGTTAGAACAGCCGTTAATAACATCCATAAACTGTAACTTATAACAGCGATAAGGACTGCATGTACTTACTCACACACGGGTGATTCACATAAACTCAAATAAACACGTATCAAATGTGGAATGATCGACTACTGCGGCAACATGCACGCTCACACACCTGACCAAGAGAGAGAAGAAAAGGAAACTTACTAAACAGACCCTACGGCCGAATGACGTCACGGCCACTAACTGACAGCTATGTCATCCACACTGAACAAAACACATCTTAACACACCATATGAAATAACAACACTGTAACCTATAAACTTTGGGGCCTTTTCTACATGTAGCCTATGTGTGAGTGTCTGTGCGTGTATGTGCTAAATATGAGTTAAATGTTAAAAATCACTGGTAAATAGTGCAATTGGGAAGTGCAATGTCCGTACAATTTCTTTTTCCACAATTTCAATTGCACTTGTTTTAATAAATAAATATAGATTTTAAAAGCGTACATGATGTGGGTAAATATATTTAAACTTTTTGGTTAAAAGGACTCGAAATGACTTAACTCGTATGTTCATGTGAACATACAAGTAAATTTATCAAGATAGACTAAATTAACCTTTTTGAGTTATTGACTCGAAATGACTCGAAGCTCAAACTGCAGGACTTGGGACTTGACTTGAGACTTGTCAGCATTGACTTGGGACTTGACTCGGGACTTGCCTGTCTTGACTCGAGACTTGACTCGGGACTTGAGGGCAAAGACTCGAGACTTACTTGTGACTTGCTAAACAATTACTTGGTCCCACCTCTGCTATTTACACAACACACCCCCTCTCAAGAGTCTTCTTCAGGGACTTTGTTGATCTGTGCACATCAGAACACTGCTTCCCCCTAGAGGCCTCACCCCATACCTTACCAGACACATTCCCTATAAGGAGCAGTATAAAGCTGGGAACACACCGCACTGGCCCCCTGCGGTGGTTGGCCGCGTGAACGCAAGCAGCTCGCCGCTTGATCATATTGGGCCATAATATATTCCTGACGCCGACGCCGAGATCAGACCCGTCACACTTACGGTGCAACAACAACAACAACATGGTCCAGCTGTGCCAAAAAATACAGATGTAGGTACACTGTGTAACCAGCGGCAGTCATGTCACAAATAGCATTAAAACAGCATGAAGACGCACCCCGATCGCAAATACACACACATTAACAGCAATTCAGCAACATACTAAACACAATAACAACAGCAGTGTGTGCTCAGCGGCAAAAATAAAGGCAGACATCAGCCTACCTGAAAGTGAAAGTGTGCCGGCTGACAGAGGACAACATCGGTGCTTCGCTGTACTATAATGGAATTCCACACGGACACTGCCGTCAAGTTTGGGTTCATATTATCCTCAGGAACAGCACACAGCTGGGTGAGTTTCACTATGCTAACCGGCGCTAACTTGGCTAAAGTACAACCAACAGCTAAACAGATGCAAAATACACATATTTGCAGAATTTATTAGAAGCACAATGTCCTCAATCCTCACGCACACCTCAGCTTGCAGACCACCGGGCAATCTCAACGCTGATTGGCTAAATATTTTCATCGATTTTCGATTCACGCGCCACGGAAACGCCCGCCGCTGATTCTTCGCGCTAGTACATTGACTTTGTATGTAATCTCGCCGCACGGCCAGTGTGGTGTGTTCACAGCTTTACACACAGCCGTCCACCAGGCAATATCTCTACATTCTATGGCAATATAGCCAACATTAAGAATGTCATCTCCATTAGAGAAGCGAGGAGTGTTATAATGTTTTGACTCTTTAGAAAGAGCCAGCCATGACATTTTTTTTATCTTGGCTCTTTTTAGTATTAGGGCACTTACAAATAGGGCTGTGTCAAAAAATCTAAATATCGATATATCGCGATACTTAGTTTCGCGATATCAGTATCGATTTTTATAACTAAAAATCGATATTTTTTAAATACATTTTTTTATGATTTTTTATGATTTATTTTTTTATTTTTTTGCTTTTCAAGGCTTTATTGACAGTGCAGAGACACATATATGAAATGGGGTAGAGAGGGAAAGAAATGCAGAGAACAAGCACGGGTCAGATTCAAACCCATGTCTGCTGTCAGGCCTGAGCCTCTAGGATACTATTGAAGTTAAATATGTTTTGTTTAGAACACTTAAGATTCACTGTGTCACAAAATCACACTGATGTGTTTTTATTTGCATTGTGTCCTGTACAGTTAGTACAAGAGTGAATTGGATTTGTTATTTTGATGTTATGGCAGCTGCAGCAGTGTTTGATCATTTGCCAAAACCAAAAAAAGGAAGAAAATAGTAAAGGAAGTTGTGAATGAAATAGTTTTGACTTCATTTGTCTGTGCAATTATCAATATATTGTGCTGTTATGTTTGACAAGGCAACTTGTTTATGGAATATCGCATTATATCGTGATATATCAAGATACGCAATATATCGTGATATATCGTATCGTGACCAGTGTATCGTGATACGTATTGTATCGCGAAGTCCTTGACGATACCCAGCCCTACTTACAAACAAGACTGTCTCCATCAACCATCTCATCTGGGAGGAAAAGCTGGACTGAACCGAAGACATGTTATGGAAGATATATGGACCAAAATCTAAAAATTGACCAGTTCTTGAAAAAAACAATGTTTTTGCCTGCAGTGTCTTGCCTTAATAATAAAAATAAAAAAACGTACAACATGCCAAAAGTCAGTCCATTTTCAATTCAATGTAACTTTGTTGTTGTAAAGGTGGTATTTAACTGAACATTGTAACAGTCAGACCTTTGGCATGTATTAAAGGTGAAGTAAGCAGTTTATTTATGTTAATATAAGTGTTAAATTGCTATTTATTCATACAGTGATCACTTATATAATGTGCGGGTTTCATAAAGCCAATCTCTCAGTCAGCTGCATGTAATCGGCTGATATACTTATTGGAGGATCCCGAAATTTTTATCCAATCACAAGAGAGAACGATACAAACCGACACCCGTCGTGAAATTTCCCTGTAAAAAAAACATTAATCAACTGGCAGCAGGGTTGTCATTATAATACTGTTAAATTAACATTATTTCACTGTCACTAAAATGGACAGTAATATACTGTTAATGAAAAAAAGGGATTAGTGGTAAAAATGTGATAAATACATGAGAAATTAACCTGGACTAAATGTTTGTTATGTTGCTGTTTGCACCGTGAGTGAAGGGGATGTTATATTTCATTGGGCAGATGTGTTTCATTCCATATATAAGTTTACTATGTCCCCTATTTGTTAAAATGCTAAACATAGAGAGCAGCTACTGTTCAAACAAAATGCATAGTGAAGTAATGGAATAAAACATCCCCTTCAATGAGGGTGTAAATAGCAACATAACAAACGTTTAGTCCAGTGCAAGTCATTGTGGGAAAGGGGGCGTCTCTATAATTCACTTTGTTGTGCTTACTTGATTGATCTACTCTAAGGCAATCCGTTTCCTTCATTCTACTGAGTAAACACAACTCTTCAGTTAAGTAAGACTAACTTGGTTTAATTAAGTTAACTACACTTCCCATTTCCAAGTAAATTTAACTCAACTTTAAGAAAACTTAACCAGAGGATATAAAGTAAATAACACTTAATAGTTAAGATGTGGATGGATGAGGATTAATGAAGAAAATTGTATAAGGTTCACATGTGCAGGCAGCTCATGTCAAGTCGTCCCTTCTAAGTTTGATGGTAAATTAACAGGAAAGTTCAGAATTTTTGAAAAACATGACCGTTCCGTAAAATAACAGCAAAGGACTGTAATTTAACAGACTGCCTTTTATATTAACAGTTAAATGCTGTTTTTATAAATAACAGGTTAATGCTGTTGAAATCCTGCTGTAAATTTACAGCAATTGTTTACAGTGTAGTATTTGAAGCTGTGCAGGTCCCAGGCCACAGTAGATTCCTGTGGGGAAAGCTCTTAGGGCGCACTCACACTAGGCCACGCGTACTTGGGAGACGTGTACTCAGGCCAAAGTACAGATGCTAATGCATCCAAGCCCCAACCTCAGCGATTTCTACCACTATCCAATAAGGAAGTGACCAAAATTGTAGTACCTTCCGGTGGCCACTGGGGGTGGTACCAAGACTGAGCAATTTTTCTTTGACTCACTTGTTAGACAGGCTGTTTTCAAAGTCGTATTAAACCTATTTACAGCCTGTTCCACAAAACCATTCTAGTCTGTATGTTTAGCTCATATCTCCATGACAACACTGAGGGGGGTTAATTTTTTTCTAGCAGGCTAGGTTTTATTCTTTTGGAGGTTAAAATGTATTGGTGCGATCTCTTGAGTGACAGCTCTCCGCCCGCTGTCCCTCACTTTGCCTCGGAGGTGTACGTCAGCTAGATAGGCGTTTCAAACTATGTCTGAAGTACTTCAACATCAAATCGAGCCGAACCCTTTTACTGCTATTTTTGGCATAGCTCCCAATTCAGGCTTGCCTAAGGTGAAGCTAAAGGTACTGGCCTTTATCTCTTTGCTTGCTCGTAGAGTTATCTTGTTCAAATGGAAAGATCCTGCCCCTCCCTCCCACTCTCATTGGCTTAGAGACATTATGTCATATATGAATCTGGAGAAAATTCGTTGCACTGCCCATGAATCTGAGACTAAATTTTATAGAATGTGGCGCCCCTTCCTGGACTACTATGAGAAGCCGACCACAATGGTTGAGGAGTAGCTACCCCCTCCCCTTTTTTATTTGATATAATTTTTTTTTTTTTTTTTTTTTCTTTAATAATATATATATATATATATATATATATATATATAGGGGAAGGTGGGGTGATTTGTGCATTTTGGAAGTTGCAAAACCCCTTGTTTCTAGAAAACCGTGGAAGAAATTGGAAATGTGACCACATATTTAAGAAGAGCCATCCATTTGACTCATCCTGTAAAGAAGGGAGACACAAGGAATAAGATATAAGCACATTTAAGCTCAAAAAACTGTGTTTTGCCTTTCAAAGTAAAATTTCCATGATCAAGGTTTTTTGATTATTGTGTCTGAACAATTATAGACACGTTTGAAAACATTTGACACATGTTTTAGTGCTTTGGTATGCTACACTTTGAGTCTATATAGTTAGCACAATGTCAACCCTAAATTGCTGCATCATGCCTATTATCCAAAATTCTGGGGATGGGGTGATTTGTGCGCAAGGGCCTGGGTGAGTTATAAGTAAGTAAGTAAGTAAAATGTATTTATAAAAGCACATTTATGACAGTTTGCACTGTCCAAAGTGCTGTACATAGTGCATTCAGTAGGTAAACAATGAAGGTAAAATAACAATAACCAAAATAAAAGACGTAAAGCCCATACATCCACATAAACACAGATAGTAGTGCAGAGGTAAGTAAGTAGTGCAGAGGTTAATGGGGAGGAAACACCAGGGTGTACATATGGGTTTTGAGCCTTGATTTAAAGGCAGAAATGTAGGGGGAATCACATTTGTCAGGTGGCAGTTGGTTCCACAAGCACGGAGCAACTAGTGCAAAGTACATTTCTGAGAGTTGTGCCAGTGGCATGGCTGTATACGCTGGTCACCAAAAGAAAGTGATAGTCTACAGTAGCTCAGGAGAGAGTGACATCTCAATTCCACTTAACGACACCACTGATGAGAGTTCAGATGGCCAGAAAGATGATGATGGTGACTTTGTCATTGTGACACAATGACGCACAAATCACCCCACGTAGTGGGGTGATTTGTGCGACAAGACAACTTTTTTTCCGAAAGCTATATTTCTTAAACAGTTTATTCCAGATCCAAAGTTTTTATTGCCAGGGATGCACAACATCCTGAAATATATGTACATATTTGAGTTGGAGACATAACTGTCAAGGCCTCACTTTAAAATCACTTTGAGTAAAAAGTTGCACAAATCACCCCACCTTCCCCTATATATATATTTTTTTTTTTTTTTTTTTTTTTCATATTGGTTGTTTGTTTTTGTTTCTTGTTGTGTGTGTTTGTGTTTCTGATGCAGGACTGTTTGTGATTGGGTGGGATATGGGTGGGGTATGTGCGGGAGGGAAAAAAGGGGGAAAAAAAATTAATAATCCATTGTATTGCAGCTGCATGATAGTACTTTGTGATTTAATAAAAAAACCTTTGAAAGCTAGATGGGCGTATCTCCCTTCCCCCGACGTGAGGCGGAGTAAAAATCTCACAAGATAGCGACGCGCATAAACCAGGATTACTGGATGCCATGTGAATAACTGAGGTCAGCACAGATGATACATCCATATTATATACTATCTATGGAGCAAACACGCACACAAGTACGCACATAGACGCCCCCCCTCTCCTGAAGTGGAGAGGGGGGGGGGGGCAATCGTGCTTGGGTACGGTACAGGGCAACTTTGCCTAGTGTGAGTGCACCTTTAGTTAATGAGGCGAGCCCTGTGTTTGTAGTGAAGGGGATAAGAGTAGTGACCCCACACTGTATCCAACTGCACCACAACCCTGTCCAGCCTTACCACCAGATGACAGTGGGAGTCCCTCCAAATCAAAGTCAATTTAAAGTTAGGGATAATCATTTGGATACCCTGTCAGGCTATGCTCTGTGCTGCCAGGAATCGATAACAAATCAGAATACAAAAGAATTTTCGCTAATTAAATAATAAGTAGGGGAGAACGGGGTAATGTGAGACACTTTTTACAAATGCTCCCCTCTAAGCGAACTAAAATGATTTATCACTCAAATTTACACATTTCCCATTAATTACGGATGTTTCCTAGAAATGGGCATTAGCAGAATTTATTCAAGACAAAGGGCAGTGAAAATATGATTGTTTAAAAAAAAGTTGTCTTAAACTGAGACAGACCAGAGAAATCAAGGGGGGTAAACTGATCCACTTACTTTTTCCACTCTGAAACTACCATAACAACACAAATTGTAACAGTTAGAATCCTGACAGCTAGCTTGAAAACCAAATATTCCAAAACGAATGTCGGACTAGTAACAGAATCATGGGGTTTGGTCAATTAAGCAAAACAATTTTCTAAACACTTGAAAGTAACTCTGAACAAATACTTTTTTATTTTTTAAAGGTATTTTTAAGCTTTATTTGATTGGACAGAGTTGAAATGGGGAGACAGAGAGAGAAGGGGGATGACCTGCAGTATAGGTCCACGGGTCGAATTCGAACCCGCAACCACTGCAACAAAGGCCGGAGCCTATATGGTACGCGCTCTATCCACTACGCCACCAGAGCGCCCCAACTCTGAACAAATACAACATACAATTCATATTCAATAATTAACATTCAATAATTAACATTCAAATGACAGATAGAACCAGTTAAATTAAAACACAGTCTGCGTGTTAGAACACAGGACCCTTCGAGCCAGCTAGTGTCTGGGGGTCAGAGCAAAGGACAATCAGAACCAGCTAGAACAGCCTGGGACTCAGAACACAGGACTAGACCCAGCTGTCATTTTTCATCTTTTGAGTCTTTGATTAATATTTGTCTGCATTTGTTTTATTGGGATCATTCATTGAATAAAGACATTATTATATATATTACTTAGAGTCTATTGATGTTAAAGGTCACTCTCCTGTCCCCCACATACATTTGTGCAAACCATGCCCTTGCTGACACCCCTTCAACCATCAACCCCCACCTCCAGCCCACATTGTCTTTTGTCTTATTCAAACTAGTCTCCTTGATACCTTAAATATAATGGATTCATTAAAAGAGGGCACAGACACTGTCTCACTTTACCCCACAGCATTTGTCTCACTTTACTGCCACAATTTCAGAAAAAACTACCTCTCAGAAATTCAGGCTAATCTTCAGTTATCATCATCACATGGTTTCATATGTTGGTAGTTCATCAACATGTATGATACAAGTTTTTCTACCTGAATCAATTTGATTTGACACAACAATCGATTAAGTTGACAGCAAGAAAATGTACTTTTACATGCAAAAAATGCATTTTTGTGAAAAAAATATGCTTACAACATCACCATGAGGTCCACTCTTTCATGGCCAAGGGGAAATGAGAGAGGCTTGAAAACATATATCTCACATGACCAAAAATGTGTTCCATTTCCTAGATACAGGGGGTGTCTCACATTACCCGATGTCTCACATTCCCCCGTTCTCCCCTATATTAAGTACAGCAACATGATTTGAAGAAAATGTCAAATTATGGCTCAGTTATTCATTGGATGTTTGACAGTGACTTTCTTGTATTCCACAGTGTGTATACAGTGCGTGTAGAATGTGTTGGTTGTGTGACGGTGACTGTCTCCTGCAGCTTTGCTCCCATGCCATCAAAGACCACAGTACTGTGGCTTTACATGTCTTTCTTCTTATCATTTCAGATGAACATAACACAGCAAATATAACTTTGTTTGTGAAAGTCATGACATCTCAGCACTAATAGTTGATTCTTGAGTGAATACTTCACAGCGGACCACCCACTGCCATGTCAACCACAATCCAAAGACAGCATTTCATTTAACTGCACTCAATCATATTAATTCATCATATCACTATTTTTGTGATAAAAACTAGATTTATTTCAAATGACATTGTTTGCGTCTCTCATGGTTAATATGTTTTGTTTCTGATATTTCTATTATTTGAAATGCCATATGAAAGCACCAACATCTTTCACCAAGAAACAGTTTTTGTCAAAAGAAGATAACAAGCTCAACGACCAAACAAATCCAAAATCAGATAAAGTAATGTGTCAAACAGTTACATTAAAACAGGATTTAAAACACTGCTACACAAAGGATTCAACCTGCCAACACAGCTGTAATGCTTATACTGCACATCAACCACAAAATACACAAATCTATAAGAACAAAAAACATGATTTCACTGTGTGTCAGTTATCAGACCTTGTCCTTGAATGCCATACAATCTCTCATTAATAAAGACAAAGACGCTTTCAGTTCCTCCACTTCTAATGGATCCTCACAATGCACAAGTGGCACCAAACAAACAGGCAGGACTAATGCCTCGACCTGACACTTTATAAGACCTCTAGTCACAGAGTATGAATGTCATTCACTCAAACACACACACACACACACACACACACACACACACACACACACACACACACACACACACACTTGGAACATTGCGAAAATAGTCGATTCATTTCTTACACATTACTGATCCCATGCTGCTGCTGCTCTGAAACAATCCACAGACAGAAGGCTCCTAGCCAGGCGCCTAGACCTGCGTCCAGTCCACAGACAGACACATACACACTAACACACACACAGGTCCGCTCACACTATGATCCAGTCCTCAGGGGCAGCTCTCCCTCAACACTGAAGGACAAGCCCTCCTCTTTAGTCCATATAGTGAAAGAGAGTGAGAGAGAGTGGGGAATGTGTGTGTGTGTGTGTGTGTGTGGGGCTCAGTCTTTACCACAGTTTACATAAATATCTTCAACAATACTGTCATCAGACACGGGGACTTCCCCCCCTCCCCTCTGCATCCTTCCCTGTTTACTCCCACCTTCACACAACTGGGTTCCTGACCTTTTACATGACATATCACCTCCAATGGCCGCTTTTCCCCGGCCTCTTTATCTAACCACACTTTGGACTTTTCATCCTTTTTTACCTGTTCTTTTGTATTTTTGAATGTGTCCCTTTATCCTTAAAGGCAGCGCTGGCAGTGGAAGCAGCAGAAGAGTGGCCGGTCCCCACAGTGTTAAGACTGTGTGTGTTCACAGACGGCTAGGGTGACCAGATCCACATTAACCAGATGTGGGACAAAGGCTAGGTTTGTGTGGGACAATGTGGGATACCAATGCATCAAGGTATAGTCTAAAATAACTTTTTTTTAAATAAGCATTTCTGTTCTGCCCCTTTGCATTTAACATTACTATGCTTTGCCATCTGGTTGATTCAGAAGCACATAACAGCCTGCAAATGAAAATGTAACAAATATATCTTATTTAAATGCAACTTTCCCAAGGTCTCTCACGTGAGGAAACATAGTAACATTGGGCTTTCATGCTATTTCATGCGCAGAACATGACTCGCCCCGTGCATCCCACCCACTCTGCACTACAGTCAATTTGGCTGATCCAGGATCAGCAGCTGCGTGCAGCCAAACATAGCATCATGCTAGCCTAAAGGTGCGAACACACAACACATGTTACACGCGTACAGACGCGTATAAAATCGGCTATTTTTCCATAGGGAACCATTGGTTTACGCGCGTACATGGCGCGTAGATGCGTCACTCGCGCTAAAGCAACATTTTAGCCACGTCAGCTGCGTATGAGCCGCGTATACGCATCTACGCGCCTACGCAGCTACGGGCGGAGTTCAAAAAATTTAACTTTTTACGCTCCTACGCATGACGATTAGCCACGTTGGCCAATCAGCGTTGGGCTTGACCCAACGTCACATACATTGGCACGGTCGGAGAAATGTGTGCTGTACACAGAGGCTGATGAGAGACACCGAGGAGGAAAATGTATTGCAGGCAGCCGAGCCGGTGCTGTATGACAGCAGCTCGGGAATAGAAGACGTGGGGAGAGTAAACCAGGAGAATGGACTTCCTGGTTAATTCAGTGAATATGTGCGGCTGTGCTTTAGCCGATAAAACAAGTTAGCGCCGTATAGCATTAGTTAACTCACCCGGTTGTGTGCGGGTGGCTAGCGCCTCATATTATGAACCCAAACATGACGGCTATGTCCGTGGGACTTTCACAACAAGTACAGCGAAGCACCGGTGTTGATCTACGCCAGCCACGGTCCCCTGTCACAGCCAGGTAGGGTAATGTTGGCTACTTGGCTTTATGTTGTGCCGCCGTGCACCGATACTGCTGTAACTGTGTTTGTTATGTAGCTGCCGTGAATATGCAATGCTGTTTTAATGCTAGGCTATTTCTGCTGTTCAGTTTGTCTTTTGGCACAGTTGTTGGCCGTGTTGTTGTTGTTTTTGTGCGGACATGCACGCTGTTGTGTCGGGTCGGGTCTGATCGCAGCCATGGTTAATTAGGGGAAATACAATATCGGGAGGGAGACTACGCGCGTAGAACCATTTTTGACACCAAATGATCAAGCAACATTTTAGCTGCGTTACGCATGTAAATCTTACTCGGGTAACGCGTGTAGTGTGTTCGCACCTTAAAGGGACTCTTACCGATCCTGCAATTGAGAATTACAGCACTATCATACCATCCCGCCTCCCTCCAATGCCCCCACACCCTCATTCCATGCTTGTATCACTGGTTTCACTTCAGAGTTGTCGGCCAGAATACCACTTATGGCCAAAGGCGTCAGACTATAAGCATGAGACTAGGAGAGGAGGAGTAGGGTTTTATCCGCTCTTTATTTTCCTTCTTTCACAGGCACAGTCGCATATAGATCGCGGGAAAAGAACAAAGGTTTAAACTCCGCTCGTGAGGAGACGTTACAACAGCTGTTGCGACCCGCGAATCGCATGCAAACTATATTATAACAGCGATTGGGACTGCATGTACATACTCACACACGGGTGATTCATATTTAAACTCAGATAAACACGTTTCCATGTGGAATGATCGCTTACTGCGGCAACGCTCACACATCTGACCGAGGGAGAAGAGAACGGAAACTAAACAGGCTCTCTGGCCGACTGACGTCACGGCCCTAACTGACTGCTATCCACACTGAACAAAACACATCTTAACACTGTAAGAAATAACAACACTGTAACTTATGAATGTTGGGGCCTTTTCTACAATGGTCGCTACTCGCTACTGTCTGCCGTGGAATCAAAACAAACCCTCTAGTTGAGAATGCGCAATACAGAAGCAGACCGCAAACAGACAGGTCTGTCGGCCAATCAAATCGTTCGGACCGAACGATTTGATTGGCCGGTTGAATTTTATATACATTTTTCACAATATTATGAGATTGAAATCATTGTTTGTTTTTACTCCTGGTGGGTCTGTCTTATATTTTAGAGTGTAATTACCTTATTAATACCATTTTAACCTAATCCAAAAAAAGTGTAAAAATGCAACAAAGGTAAGAGTCCCTTTAAGGCCCTGTTTTTTTTTTTTTTGTTTTTTTTTAACCTTTATTTTTCCAGATAAAACATTAAGAACAGTTTCTTAACCTGGGATTATAATCTGATTTTGGTCATTTGATCACAAATGGCCAGCTCTCAGTCCGCGTGTTCACACTTGTCTTTTCACATCTGACTTCTTTGTCTACTTGTGATTGGATAGCATTTACCCGCTCTGTATGTAAATCAACACGCACATCATTTCCGTTTGCATTGGTGTTTTTAACCGGTGGGGTTCAAACAAGTAAACATACAGGGCTGTACAGTGCTACAGTTTTAATCGCATTTGCTATTAAAATGCATTCCGTGCAAAGATAATTACAAGTCTAGGTTGACGAGATAGGCTACTGTCTCATTTAGACAAGGAGGAGCGATGCATTAAAACTCGCCAAATGCGGGTAAATATCATAGATAGTATATAAAAGTAAAAACTCTTAGGCGAGTAATGCTGGGCTTACACTACACGACTTTTCACGCGATTTGACAGTCGCAGACAATCTTCCAATGTCGGACTGAAATCACAGAAGTCGTGCTGGAGTTGTGGCGCGAGCACGTAATCTCAGTCGTTTGGTGTATGGTGGTCTTCTGACCCGATTTCAGCCAGTCTTCTTCCCGTCTTGACGTTCCGACATTATCAAACAGGTTTGATATTATCGTTAGTCTTAGGGGGTTGGCTCAAGCGAAATGACGTAAACACTGTCGCACTCGCATGGACCAAGCACGACGCAGGAGGAGCGGCATTAGTCGCGACCTGTGTCCGTCTGTGCAGGGACTTATTTTGGATACTTTTTCCTTGAAGCCTCGGCGGGAGAACCAGGCTGACAGCCGCGCAACCTTAACACTTTACCGTCAAATACAGGGTTAGGAGTTAAAGTTATTGGGGGACGAGATCAGCAAATAAAGATGGTCAAATAACTAAAGGAAGTCCCCCGCTCGGAATATTGAATTAACCTTTTTTTAATTAAATAATCACTATCGTGTTTGCGGAAATAATATTAATCTCAAAAGGAATCTAGTTGTAGTCTTGCAATATGAGACCCGTCTTTTCAAAATCTCACTCTGTGACCGAAAACTAATGACTAGTTGTCTTCAGGTGTGAGTTGATTGTCTTTAGATGTAAGAGGGTTTCAGTCTTCAGTCTTTTCAAAGTCTTTTAAAAGTCCTCTAGTGTAAGCCCAGCATAAATTATTACGCCACTTTGGCTGGTGAAAGATGTGTGCTCGCCGGGAGGCTTTTCTAACGTCTGCCTCTACACTCTTGTCACCAGCACCAGTACACGGCTACAGTTAAGTTACTGCTTGTGCGAACAGAATATTTCCTGTGTGCCTTCACATTAAAAGCCTGTTACTAGCCAAACGCGAGTTGACTTTTATGTTAAGCAGATAAGAACAGGAGTCGCTGCCTTGCAGCTCACCAGTCAATAGCAGCGATTTCTGTGTTTTCAGATTTACGCAGTGAAATGAAAACAGAGGACAGAAAGCTTGTCATTTGCAATACTGCCGGATGCAACTAATGTTCATGAGGCTTCTATAAAAGCTGCATGAACGCCAGTGATGCATTTTCAACGTATTTCCGCTCAGGCAGGGGGCGGCAGTTGAGTAGGAGGTCCCTAATGTGGACAAAAGCCACATTGCGAATGTGGTTTTTGTGATCCGATCTCAAGAGTGTTGAGAGTGTTTTCACCTGTAGTTGGAGCTGTATTCATGTGATCAGATCACATTACGTTAGCTGTACTTCAGATTTAATCCTGATTTGTGATCCTCACTGTTCAGCTGATATACTGTATTCTGACATTGTATGTTCTCCAGTTGATGTGTACATACATGACACTTACTTCAGTCACTTCTTTTAAATCACTTCATTTTGATAGATCTGCTTTTACGTGATGCCGTCTTTCTCATTGTCTTACCCTTACCCTAGCACCTTTTAATCTCATTTGGTTTATTGGACTTTATAGATGCTCCATCTTCCCTTGTTTTTAAAGAATGATGTGTAAACAGTATATGGATATGTGTATTGACTTGATGTATTTGTGTATTTGATTTGGATTTGCTTCTGTATCCTGTCAAAGCACTTTGTAAACCATTGCTTTTAAAGGTGTTGTATAATTAAAGTTATTATTAGTATTAATATGCATATGTTCTATTCCTGGCACTGTGTACATTATGTTTGCACCCTTATGATCTTTACTCATATCATTTGTGTATTTTGTTTATATTTGTTGCCTACTCTTTATACTGCAGCTGGGGACCAACAATCTCCCTTTTGATAAATAAAGTGCTATCTTAACTTTTCTTATCATCTTGCTTGATTGGTGAAAATGAGCTCCTTTATTATTTAAGATTTAGGAATGTATTCCGCTTGACAAGTGCAGCTATTCTCTCCACCTCTGCATAGGCTGAATCTGTAGATAATTATTACAATGTCTCAAGTCTGCTCACACTCTTTTGCTCAACACCACCTGCTTACCCGATCTGTTCAGGATTGACCCGCTTAGAAGAATCAAGTGCAAAGAGAACACAAGTCTGGACTGTGAATCAAAGTGGATCAAGGCTAGCTGCTCCACAGTGTTGTTGTGAGCACAGTTGGTGGACTGGCCCCGGTCCAAGTGACAAAAAGAAAGACAAACGCTTTCCAAAGGATATGCTGGCCCACCAGTCAGGAAGAGGAAGTGGAGAGAATACAGCTTTGACGTCATGACAACAAAGGTCAAGGGCTATGGGGGGGAGGGGGGTATGGGTAATACCTCCAACCCCAGGCAGCTTTCACAAGGCAGCAATGCAGAGTACAGTAGTTGTGAATAGTGAGAACTAGGTGCTGTTTATACTGAAACACGAAAGTATTTTCGCAGATGCACTATATCATTTACATGAAAACAGCAAACGCAGACATGAAACCGCAAAGTTTTGAGATCAACTCCCAGGGAGAAAACTTTGGAAAACACAACGGTTTTGGTTTCTTGTAAACTGCGAAACCATTTTCCCTGGTAACGCTGACGTCACGGCTCCACTTCACACATGCGTAGTCTATAACATTTGCTGTCAAAATACCCACAAGCAAGTTAGAAAGTTAGAAGACAACATGCACGGTGTCTCCACTGCACCATCACTGTGATCAGCGGAGAGTGTCATGCAGGGCTCAAATATAACACTCGCCAATTTAGTCTAAGAGATTAGTAAATTATTGAGACCACCCGACACTTTTTCTGGGGAAAGATTTGTGCTCTGCCGGTTTTTCTAGCAAAATAAACTTGTGTCACCACCTGTAATGCCAGGGACACGGCTCTCTCTACCTTAAAAAACACTATCTATAGATCAGCGTGCAGCGGTTAAGTTACTGTTCAAACAAACAGAGCATTAAGCATTCACAGTAAAAGCATTTCACTGGCTTCACATTAATAGAATTTCACTGGACAAACGTGAGTTGACTTTTATTTTGAAGTAAGCCGAACAGGAAGGTAGTTGCTCACAAAGCCCCTTCACTATCAGCATATCTTCTGTTTTCACAAGTTCAATGCGGTGAAATAAGAGGACAGAAAGCTTGTCATTTACAATACTTGTAACCCCAAGCTTACACCACCCGCTTTATGAATGTTAGTGGCATTAATTTTTGGTTACAGTAAGGTTTTATGCATCAAATTGTACTGGAAGAGCTATCTACTAGGCTAAGTGTCACCGCTGACTATTGGCTTGGCATGCCTACTACAGCGATTTCGGCCCGTTTTCTCTGAAAACTTGTGTACGAGTGAAGTTCTCAAATCAATTGCGTCTGAACGGGTTAACTTTTGAAACTAAAAACGGGAAAACTGTCACATTTTCACCGTGTAAAGGGCCCCCTAGTTGTTTCTCAGCCATCAACAGCCCAATATCATTGCATCAGTTCATGATGATGCACTGTCTAGATAAATACTACTAAATAACTACGACTGGTAAATAAAATAGTGTTTGTTATGTTTGTTAATTATATTGTGAAATAATTAGTTTAACATTTTGGAGAAATACATTTCACAAACTGTAACATGTTGCATGTTGTTTTCTTAATCCTTGAGCCTTTACTTTTCATATGTGTTCTGTGGCCTGCTGAAAGCGTTGTTGAAGGGCTTCCTGAGGTCCTTCCTCACAGTGACGTTGGCAACATTGTGTCTGGACGTGAGGCCAGCCATACAGTGTCTGGCTGTAGTCAGATTGGCTTCACTGTAGAGCTGGGCAGATGGATACACTGTTGTTTGTCTGACCCCAATGACCTTTCATGTAACACTGTGACCAGATCCAAATGTTGCATTAAGGTCACAATGAAACAAACGGTAGAGCATGGCAACGTACTGTGCTTTATTTCAGGTGAAAGGGATCTCTCTTTTCTGACGACTGAGATCGAACACACACATCTGACCCAGTGCTACGCTAGCTTATTAGCTAATGGTAAGAGCAGATGTATATCATGGACTACAGTGATAAAGTGTTCAACAGGGACGAGCCACACTTTTATAGAACAACTCACTTTTTGTCTTTTAAGTAACATAAGCGCCCAAGATGTTTAGCTGCATATTTAAGCCCCTGTGGACTAGTAAACGTTGAAGAACGTTTTTAAATATATAGCGGACACAGATCAACAGAAGTAGGGCCTATTCATTTGAATGTAAATGTTCATTAACGTATGGATCAATAAGTTTACTGAACAAGTTTCCTCAGTGAGAATGTATTGCTCAAACTCTGAGCAAAAACTGGTCGGAGCAGGTTAGCCTCTGTGACCACGGTGATCTAGCCAGGTAAAAAGAGAGCCACCTTTAGTGATACTGAAAACTCTGGCTTTAGACTCAACAGACCTCGCTCAGCTGGCTTCGTAGTATACCACTCTGGTCTACTCTCTGTCAACAACAGCTTCCACACATCTGTCAAACATATGTTGAGTTCTTAAAGCCTTTGAAGCCAACATATTGTAGCCATTACCTAGACATGTCCATGTTTGATCCAAGCCCTTCCTTTGCATGCCCCCCTCTCTCTGCATCCTTCTCACACATGG
This sequence comes from Ammodytes marinus, assembly GCF_949987685.1. NCBI lineage: Eukaryota > Metazoa > Chordata > Actinopteri > Uranoscopiformes > Ammodytidae > Ammodytes > Ammodytes marinus. The sequence goes on from NC_137212.1 coordinate 31,657,967, forward strand.
GGAAGATGCTCTTGTGTGGAACACAAAGTACTCGGTAGTCATTTATCTTGACTCCATTCACACCCAGTCAGTTGTGTCTGTCATGCTAATCCTCCTAGCCCCATTACCAAGAGATGACTGAAGTCCTCTAAAGCTGCCAGGGCTCAATGTTACTCCACACAGACTGCCATGATAGGTGCTTCTTAAACAGGTCAAAGGATTATTACAGTTCATTATTATGTCATATGATTTTTTAATTTGTTTAAAGTAGCACCTTTGGATGAAAGCAATTGTTTCTTACCACATAATTGCCCAAGGCTGACAGCATGTGCATTTGTTTAGGAAGGGAGTGAATATGTAGATTAAGAGAGACCACAGATGGGTCATGATGAGATAATGTATACTGTATATATGTGACTATGTCAGATTAAAGGGATAGTTCAGTATTTTTTGAAGTGGGGTTGTATGTATTCATAGTTAGTCATAGTTACCTTATGGAGATGGTGATCAGCACTGTCATTTTAAAGAGTTTAGGGGAGATGATGCAGTAGAAGAAGTCAGTGTTTTATTGTTACAGAGAAGAACACGTTTTCCCTCTACATAATGCTAACCTAAAACCTTAATATCTCTTCAATTGAACGCTAAACTGAGATATTTTCCACATCTTTAGTTTGCCTCCAGACAGCTGTCTGTTTTTGTTTTCTTGTGTCTCTTGAATAATCTGCAGTAGCTCTGAGTCCAGAGGCTGATTGGAGGAGTGATAGTGTCTGGCAGCAAACTACAGCTGTGGAGAAAAGGCAGATGTGTGACAGTCTCACTGCCTAGTGTCTGCCTCCATGAATCCAACATTACATGTAACATGATTTATGTGTGTATGTACGTACAGTGGAACAGGCATCCCCTGCACACTCAGACATATTGTCCTTCTCTCTACTGTCTCTGGTTGCCAGAGCAACATTCAGCATCATGTCTCCATACAGTCTGACCCTTGTCACTGTGAAGGTCCCTCATGAGCTCCTGGAACACAGCAGCAGGCTGTGTCATACACTGACTGGGTTCAAGGAGCTCTACATGGAACAAGAATATGACTGTCTGTGTGAGCTGCAGGTCAGCCCACTAATCATCCTGACAGCACGTCTCAGTGGGACAAGAGGAGCCATCCATAAAGCGCTGTGTGTGTGTGTGTGTGTGTGTGTGTGTGTGTGTGTGTGTGTGTGTGTGTGTGTGTGTGTGTGTGAGGGGTGTGTGTGTGTGTGTGTGTGTGTGTGTGTGTGTGTGTGCGTGTGTGTGTGTGTGTGTGTTTATTGGTTTGGGTTTTGTTGTTGTTTGTTTGGTTTGCTTTTTCCTCTTGTGCATTGAGAAATATGTTCTAAATAGGTTGAAGTTCTAAGTTGAGTGTAAGGGTGAAGTCATTTTTGACCTTGCAAAAAGCAGGTCAATTCTTTTCTCCACTAGTTCCAGTACCTCTACTAGATGGAAGTAACTGGGCACAAATTCGTTTTTTCATCCCTAAAGCTAAACCAACTCAACCTTAATATTCAGTGATATCAATTTTGTATCAATCTGAAAATTATTTAAAAGGTTTTGGAAAGATAGATGAAAAAAAATATTCTGCTGATTAGAGTTGTAAATATACTATGATAATGTTGTTATGGAGAGCAATGAAGAACTATATCTTTTAGTATTTAGTTATGAGGATTTGAGTCAGAGACCTGGATCAAATCCTACTCTGTAAATATTTTTTTTAGCAAAATCATCTGTAGACATAACCAGCAATCTACTGGGAACTTGCACATTAGCATTGTTGCAGAATGCTAGTAGCTTATGTGCTGACTCCTCTCTTTGTATTTCTCTTTTCACACAGTAGCCCCTTTTCTACAGCCAGTGAAAGCCGGGAATATGCCGGAATTTCGGCCCTCGGCCCCGATGTACTGTTATCGGAACGGGGGAAGAAAGGTGCGAGAGATTGTTCCGGGAATTGTACTACCTCGGGGGGTAGTAAGATTGCCGACACAATCAGTTCCGCCTCTCTGTATAAATGCGGCCAGCTTGTTGTTGCGGAACAGGTGGGCGTTTGTTCCATAGCCACGTTTTAAACATGCGACCATGTTAGCAGTTGAAGGACGTGTGTTTAACATTAACCACGGCGGCCTGATGTCCCGTAAAAATCACCAAATAAAAGGAACGGCGTATATGAGTCTATGAGTCTATTTCTGTACAATGGGAAAGTTAGGCTAGGCTAAGCTAGGCTGCGACCGGATCGCCGCAGCTATTATTATCCTAAGGGGCACTTTACACGACAACACGAATCGACAGCAATCTCTGTGTAAAAGGGGCTAGTGTGGTGTAGTCACCAGCAGCGAGCTCACTCTCCCAGTTAGCAGCACCACAGTACAGCGTCAGGCTTTACAATGTAAATGCATTGTGGAAGTCCTCATCCCCTTATTGATTCTAAAGGCTGGAGCGCTCCTTCTCTTCTCTTAGTGTCTCTGTCCAGTGTGTCTAAAGCTTGCCATCTGCTCATCACTGCTCACTCATTAGTGTCATGTGAAACAGAGAGAGAGAGCAGGAGCAAAGGGCTCCAATGATGGGACATCACTGATCTGATGCTCCTTTATAACCACTGCATTTAGCTAATCAGCCACTCTTGTCTCTATCCATCAGTGGTAGTTGTGTAGCATGAGCTGGACATTTTGTCAGTTGGGTTGCACTGAGAGACTCAGGCCCTGTTCTCACGGCAACACGAAACGGTGCAAACGCGGAAAAATTCCCGCAGTTGCACTATATCATGTACATGAAAACAGCAAACGCAAGCATGAAACCGCAAGTTTTTGAGATCACCTCCTAGGGAGGATTTTTTGGAAAACACGACGGTTTTGGTTTCTTGTAAACACCGAAACCATTTTCCCTGGTAACGCTCCACTTCACGTATGCATAGTCTATAACAGGGGTTCTCAACCTTCTGCAAGCTGGGCCCCCCCAAAGCTGGGTCATTGCAGTTGGGCCCCCCCACCGACCCTGACAACCCCCCCCCCACACACACACACACACACACACCACCCTACACAGATAGATAGATAGATAGATAGATAGATAGATAGATAGATAGATAGATAGATAGATAGATAGATAGATAGATAGATAGATAGATAGATAGATAGATAGATAGATAGATAGATAATCTATTATTGTTATTATCACAAGGGCTAGGCCAGTGGCGCACCTTTGAGTTGAACATTGGGTTTAGGGTTGGGGTCCGGACATTTCTTATATTTTAACGTTAAATTCTGGTGCACTTTAAAAGCTAATTATGAGATTGTATCAATGAGACACTGAGGAAATGTTTTTTTTTTTAAATCTCCTTAGAAGAGAAGAAAATAGTAGCCTAAATAGAACATACACAGAATAAATTCTACAATAGGTATACCTGTTATGAAAAAGCTTCACAAAACAAAGTCTATGATCAATGGGAAACACTGCTGTCTGACAACCCAGTTCAGAGAATGTTTCAACTATTGAGTCTTGGATTTGGAAAGTGGCCAGATTTAGCTCAAAATGCTACCTGCGATTAATGTGCTGTGCAGCCTGAACGCGGAGTTGTGTGTGTCTCAGTGGCGATTCCAGGAAATTTTGACTGGGGGTGGCCAAGGTGGGCCACAGAGCTAGAGTGGGGTGGCCATCGCACCCCTGAATGAATAGCATGTGATATGCTGTACAACCAATTCAAAGATGATTTATAATCCCAAATGCCCAAATCATGTTAGTATCCATTGTAATGTTTGTCAGAAAACTAAACCCCTGAAGGGGGGTCTGGGGGCATCCCCCCAGAAGATTTTTTTGTGTTTTTAACATGTAATCTAAGCATTCTGGTGCATTCTGGCGAAGATAATAAAGGAAAAAGTCAATATTTATTTCAGTTCAGATGAATAGTAAAATTAGCAAGACAACATAACTTGCTAGCAGCCAGATGCCTAACAACTGGACAGAGGGACGGATGACCACTAGCTTTTGACCAAATATCTTGCTAAAAAAATAAACCTTTATTTATGAAATTCTGCCCTAAGAACATGTTACACTTGCTAACTACAAACTTAAATTTTTTTATTCAGATTTCAAAAATCTGCTGGGACACGTGCCCATACACATGCATGGGTGGCACGCATGTCACAAGCACACTTATGCTGTTTTCAAGACCTTTGCTGACCAGAGACCAGTTCTAGTGGCCACAGTCCTACCATTAATTCAGTACTTGAAAATTGCAAACTGATCTCATATCAGTGGATTGGAGTGTTTGTGTGATGAACTTGGCAACTACCTATCAAAAAAAGTTAAGAAAGAAAAAAATACATATCATGTCTGAACTAGGCTACATATCAGGAAAAAAAAAAAAAAAAAAAAAAATCAGATTTTTTTTTTTTTCATCCCCCTCGCGCCCCCCCGGTAGAGTGTCCGCGCCCCCCCGGGGGGGCGCGCCCCACCGGTTGAGAACCACTGGTCTATAACATTTGCTGAACTTTCACTTTTTTTATTAAATTACATAAATAAATGTGCTTTTCCATGATATATTCTAATAATATGAGATGCACCTGTATTTAGTGTGTCCATCAAGACAGGTGATAATCATTGTTGAATCCCAAGATAGACATTTGATGCTTTGCTGTGTGCAAATATCATAGTAGTAGAGTTGTTTAAGTTGTGTGCATGCATGCGTGTGTGTGTGAGTATGTGTGTGTGTGTGTGTGTGTGTGTGTGTGTGTGTGTGTGCGGTGCGTGCGTGCGTTCGTGTGTGTGTGTGTGTGTGTGTGCGTGAATGCATGTGTGTTTGCATTGGTATGTGGTCTCAATGTAAACGTAATTCCCGGTTATACATTGGGTACCCATCCCTATTAAAATATGAAAATAGTAGACAATAGGTTTCGGCAACAATAATAAGTGAGAAATCCCCACAGACAGACTGACTACATAGTTTAATTAACACCTTTAGTGCGGCATAACATGTGAGCCAGCCTGTCTCCCAAAATAGCAATATCAGGCCTCCTTGCTTGGCAGAAGCTATGCTCAGTTTCCGTAGTAACAAGCTCCACCCTCCCCCCACACACACTCCTCTAAGCGATGTTGTAAGTGCAGTGATGGTGGATGCTGCTGTGTGTCCTATGATCTCTAGCCTGGCACACTGGCCCACTTCTCCAACAACGCAAGGAAACAACCCGAATGGAGGGGAGGAAAAAGGGATGGATGGATGGATGAGCAAGATTTGGATTTTTACAAAACACTTTTTACAATTCAACAGTTCAACAAAGTGCTTATGCTTTAAATTCCCAAAGAAGAAAGATGGGAAACCCAAGAAGTGTATAGTAGTGTATTATTCTACATATATTGATCTAACTAAATTGTGTACATGAAATAAGCATTGTGGCAATGGAAATAAGCATTATTAGCTATAAATGCTGTGCTGCTATATACGTATAGGAGATGTGTTGTCTGAGTGTCTAGCATCGGTCCCTATCACATAAACATGAAATGAAGAATGAAAATTCACCTGCATAAATGTTTACATTATTTGAAAATCCTTCCAAAAAAACAAGGGAAAAGCCAATCCTGGTCTAAATAAATATTTACTCAGAGGAAGCTAACATCATCACATGCTAATCTTATTCAGGATTAACATATGCTTTTGAAATAGACAATAACCTGCCAGACTATACTCACAGTGAAATAACACACAGCCTAATGTGTGTATGAATACGCTGATAACAGCAGAAACACCAACAGTGAACACACACCACATGTGCACAGCATCTCCCCTGCAGGAAAGCTCTCTCATCCACTCCTATTCTCTGCACGTTCCACACACACACACACACACACACACACACACACACACACACACACACACACACACACACACACACACACACACACATACACACACACACACACACACACACACACACACATAGCATTTCCAGGGAGGAGATAACGACCTTATAGGACACACATCTTCAACCATCCACTTAGACTAGCAACAGCAGGCTATACTCAGAAAGGAGACACTCTTTAGGCTCCAACCATCCACAGATTGTAATGTGAACACTAGGAAGATGTAGAAACGATGGAGCGACTCACCGACATCAGTAATGACACACTGCACCCTCTGTAGCAGCTCCTGAACCGACATCTCTTCTTCTCTCAGCCAGCACAGCATCTCAGGGGGTGGGTCACACCCACTCTCTCTCTATCTACTCTCACTCCCTCTCCCTCTCGTTCTACTCCCCTCTCTCTCCCTACTCCCCCTCTCTCTTTCTCTCGCTCTCTACTCCCCCCCCCCCCTCTCTCTCCCTACTCCCCCCTCTCTATATATATATCTACTCCCCCCCTCTCTCTCTGTCTCTCTCTAAATTCAATTCAAAAAAGCTTTATTGGCATTACTATTGTGGTACACAGTGTTGCCAAAGCATTACAGATATTACAAATAATAACCAAAGAGAACAACGTGAACAACATAAAACATTAAATAAATCAAATATGAAATAATAGACTTGAATTATTACAGGGAACACATTTAAGTTAACATTCAGAAATGCTAATGCTAATTACAAATAAGAAATAATTACTAGAGATGTTTCAATTCATCTAAAGAAAAGCTATATTATATGAAAACTAATAATCCTAATGAAAAACACTGCCCCTCTCTCTCTGTCTGCCTCCCCTCCTCTCCCTCTCTACCCCGGCTATCTCTCCTGTTATTGTTTGCTAATCCAATCCTTTCTAGTTATTTTCATTGATTTATTTTCCATTTAGTTGGAGCGTCTCCTCCACATGGTCACAGCATATAACCCCAATGCCGTGTGGAGGACAATGCTGAGGCCACTCAGACATATAGTCAGCCCGATCATGTCAAAGAATCAGCTTGTCACTCTGAAATAAGTCAAACAAGAGCAAAGAATGCAAAAAACCAAGTCAGTGAGCCAGTTAATTATGTCCAACCACGCAATACACAGTCAGTCACTCAACTGCTGTGTTAGTCCGAAAAAATAGCCAGCATATCATTAACGAAGAGAGCTAGAGTTTGAAAGTACATTCCTAAGTCAGAAAAACAAGAGACAACAAAAAATGTGCCATACATCCAAACAGTTCTTCAGTCCTCTTCATTGTCCAGACAAATACATCCAAAAAAAGAAGGCAAAAAC
>NC_137212.1:31665335-31785335 GCF_949987685.1 Ammodytes marinus
CCATCAGAGACAAGCGCTCACTACAAGCTGTTGGAACAGTGTTTGCTTTCTGAACGTAATAACTGTGGGATACATAGGTGAGAGTTACGTCTGGAGTGGTGGGAATAGAAAGTAGCGCGGCGCTACAATCTGAAGCTAACAACTGGCTACCACCGCAGCTAACAGTAAGCACTGGCTAACTTAGCCAACTAAATGTGGTTAGCGTGTTAATGACTATGGTACGCTGAGTATAATTCATTCAATACAGCTATGATATATTGTGGAAATGATTGTAATATGTGATTATTTTAATGACAGGCTTAACCACAGAAATTCTTTATTTATGGTTCTATTTGTTTTTTCATTGTTGAACATGGCTGTTAACTTATTAGGACAAAGTGATCTTTACATTATCAATCATTATGGGCCAATCCGAATAGTCCAATCTCCTAACCTATAAGCCTCCTTTCCTATACCTTAACCCCTAAACGTCATCGGGGTTAAGGAGATATGAAAGGTGTTTCCTATTGAACATAGGAAAAGACAGCACTGTTTCAAATGAATTCGACTCCACTTTTCCTAACCGACGTCATTGCGCGACGTCGAGTAGTGCTGACGTGAGTCACTTGCGTGAAACTACAGCCTATTCTCCGAAAATTGACTACAACAAACGCTCGTTTGATCCATGCATTCTTTTCATATTGATTTTAATCAGGTTGTCGCCAACAGAGTGAGAATCACTCGCATATATCCCAATTCACGTGTGGAATAAAAAGAGGCTACACTTATGTTGATGTTGAAATGAACTGCCCCCAGTAACTTCATTAAATGTGAAGTTGGTATTTTATTTTCTTATGGTGTAAATTATGTGCTACGAAAATAACCATTATGATGTTGGTCTTTTATGAGTTCTTTATTATCTTTGTGGGGGAGGGAGGGGGGGTATTTTGTTTTAGCCCCCCTCCCCTATAAAGATAAAAAAAACTATTCGGATTGGCCCCAGATGTCACTCGGTTATCTGTTCCACCTACTACAGCAGACCTGGGGCCAATCCGAATAGTCTTTTTTGCATAGGAAATTTCCTTTCCTATCGAGATGACCTGGAAGTACTCGGCAGATAGGTGATCCGAATTCTCAAAATGCTTAGGAAAGGCATAGGAAAGGAGCCTCGATTCATCCTTTAACCCTCCTTTAGCATAGGTTACTCCGGACCAACCTATGCGAAAGGAAAGGAGATAGTGGTATCCCATAATCCTTTACGGCGGGAAGATTTAAAGCAACAGGCCACCGCCGGAGTTTACCGACTCTACGCGAATACGAACGAGAGGTAAAACGGAAGAGAGGAGAGGAGAAGAGAGGAAGATTTAACTCGGCTAAAACAAAATACCCCCTCCCCTATAAAGATAATATTCAACTCATAAAAGACCAACATCATAATAGTTATTTTCGTAGCACATAATTTACACCATAAGAAAATAAAATACCAACTTCACATTTAATGAAGTTACTGGGGGCAGTTCATTACAACATCAACATTAGTGTAGCCTCTTTTTATTCCACATGTGAATTGCGATATATGCCAGTGATTCTCACTCTGTTGGCGACAATCTGATTAAAATCAATATGAAAAGAACGCATGGATCAAACGAGCGCTTGTTGTAGTCAATTTTAGGCTAGTGTAGTTTCACGCTATAGTGACTCACGTCAGCAATACTCGCCGTCGCGCCATGACGTCGGTTAGGAAAAGTGGAGTCGAATTCTTTTGAAACAGTGCTGTCTTTTCCTATGTTCGATAGGAAGCACCTTTCATCTCTCCTTAACCCCGATGACGTTTAGGGGTTAAGGTATAGGAAAGGAGGCTTATAGGTTAGGAGATTGGACTTTTCGGATTGGCCCCTGGGGCCTCTACGGATTCTCTTTTTTGCATAGGAAATTTCCTATCCTATCGAGATGACCCGGAAGTACTCTGCAGTAGAGCTGCAACGATTAATCGACGAATCGATTATTTATCGATTACTAAAATAATCGCCAACTATTTTGATAATCGGTTAATCGTTGCGAGTAATTTAACCAAAAAATGCCAAATTCTCTGATTTCAGCTTCTCAAATGTGAATATTTTCTGGTTTCTTTAATCCTCTTATGACAGTAAACTGAAATATCTGTTTGTTTTTGGACATAGCAATACATTTGAGGACGTCAACCTGGGCTTTGGAAAATTGATAAAAAAAATTCACAATTTTCTGACATTTTACGGACAAACACTAATCGATTAATAATCGATTCATCGACAGATGAATCGATTATCAAAATAATCGTTAGTTGCAGCCCTACTCTGCAGATAGATGGTTCGAATTCTCAAAATGCTTAGGAAAAGCATAGGAAAGGAGCCTCAATTCATCCTTTAACCCTCCTTTAGCATAGGTTACTCCGGACCAACCTATGCGAAAGGAAAGGAGATAGTGGTATCCCATAATCCTTTACAGCGGCAATATTTAAAGCAACAAGCCACCGACGGAGTTTACCGACTCTACACGAATACAAACGAGAGGTAAAACAGAAGAGAGGAGAGGAGAATAGAGGAAGATTTAACTCGGCTAAAACAAAAATATCCTCCCTCCCCCCCATAAAGATAATAAAGAACTCATAAAAGACCAACATCATAATAGTTATTTTCGTAGCACATCATTTACACCATAAGATAAAAAAAATGCCAACTTCACATTTAATGAAGTTACTGGGGGCAGTTCATTTCAACATCAACATAAGTGTAGCCTCTTTTTATTCCACACGTGAATTGGGATATATGCGAGCGATTCTCCCTCTGTTGGCGACAACCTGATTAAAATCAATATGAAAAGAATGCATGGATCAAACGAGCGCTTGTTGTAGTCAATTTTCGGAGAATAGGCTGTAGTTTCACGCAAGTGACTCACGTCAGCACCCGATGACGTTTAGGGTTAAAGCTGGTCAATGTACTAGCGCGTGGCCGCGCGTCCACCCAATAGTCGGCGTCCAGCGGCGGGGGCTTGCGCGGCGCGTGGCCGCGCCTCTCTCGGGAGCGCGGCCATTAGCGGCGCATAGAAATTGTGTCATCGAAGGAGCGTGAATCGAAGGCTTGTGCGGCGAACACGGCGCCGCAGAAAAAGATGAAATTTTTCATCTTTTTCTGCAGCGCCGCCGGGCGCCGCGCCTCCACAGCCAATCAGCGTTTAGAGTGCCCGGTGGCGGTGGTCTGCAAGACGAGGTGGGCGTGTGGAGTGAGGACATTGGGCTTCCAATACATTCTGCAAATATGTGTATTTTGCATCTGTTTAGCTGTTGGTTGTACTTTAGCCAAGGTAGCGCCGGTTAGCATAGTGAAACTCACCCAGCTGTGTGCTGCTCCTGAGGATAATATGAACCCAAAGTTGATGGCAGTGTCCGTGTGGAATTCCATATAGTACAGCGAAGCACCGGTGTTGTCCTCCGTCAGCCGGCACACTTTCACTTTCAGGTAGGCTGATGTCTGCCTTTATTTGTGCTGCTGAGCACACACTGCTTTTGTTAATGTGTTTAGTATGTTGCTGAATTGCTGTTAATGTGTGTGTATTTGCGATCGGGGTGCGTGTTCAGGCTGTTTTAATGATATTTGTGACAAGACTGCCGCTGGTTACACAGTGAACCTACATCTGTATTTTTTGGCACAGCTGGACCATGTTATTGTTGTTGTTGCACCGTAAGTGTGACAGGTCTGATCTCGGCGTCGGCGTCAGGAATATATGGCCCAATATGATCAAGCGGCGAGCCTCCTGCGGTCACGCGGCCAACCGCCGCCTACGATGAGGCGCCAATGCGCTGTGTTCCCGGCTTTAGGCATAGGAAAGGAGGCTTATAGGTTAGGAGACTGGACTATTCGTAGAGGCCCCAAAACTAGCATTCCTAAACCTATTAGCGGCATTATCATGTGTGACTGTGAACAAGAGTGACATGGTAATGTTCTGGGATGGAGCTCAGTGTTTCCCCCAGAAAATGTCTAAGTCAAGGTGGTCAATGCCCTGGGTCATGGGAGGAGCGGCGCTGCGCCGCGGCGAACATTTTTGGCGGTATTTTGCTCAAAGATGCCAATGCGCAGTAAAGAAATAAACAACTGTTAATTTACAGTTGTGCAATTTTGTTTGCTATGTGCAGGTACAAATTATGTGCAAACATGCAGACAGTACAAAGCACAATTTAAAGAAAACTTCTACTGTTTTGGTGCAGACACACTAAATTGTGGACAATAGGCCTACTGTGATGCGATAGCCTATAATTCATTAATGGTTAATTTTAGCCTACTTGCTTGATTTCTTTTTAAATACAGAGGTTATTGGTCGTTTTGGAACATGTATTTCCCAATTTAAAACATAAAAATTAAGCAGCATTGAAAATTCAGAAAATAAATCTTTTTGGCCTACACTAGCATGCTGTTTGAAAAATAACTCAATAGTTGAAATAATAAATACAATGTGTTTTCCCCTTAAAATGACTAAATGCATTTCAAAGACAGTAACAGTGTGGCACTTCTGTAAACTTACTGAAAGGTGCCTGGGCCATCACTCTCATGCATTCATCAAACTTTTCTCTGCGCTGTCTGAGCTGATAGATAGGTTCAGGGTTTTTCCTGCATTCAAAAAATTTTGGCGCCCGCCAAAGGAATTTTAGCGCCCGCCAAAGGAAAATCCTCAGCGCCAAAGTGTTTTTTTTTTTTATATAGATAGATAAATAAATAAAAATCTACTTAAAACGGCTCCAAATGTGTTTCCATTTCCGCGCCATTCCAGTCATATTACTTGCAATCTCAGTTGTAAAAAAATAAATCAGGTCGGGGATAATCGTTATTAAACTATCATTGTTCCGCTCGCCGGGGCATGCAGGCTTATAAATGCAGCGCACCCTTTCAGCCGTGAGCTCCGCTCGGCCCCTCCCTTACCTGAGTTTAGCTATCGGCTCGTCCAGAGTAGGAGGGAGATGTTGCGCATTGCCGGGTGTTTTGAAAAACTTCTAGATGACGAGAATAAAGGTAAAACTAATTGTGTTGTCTGAAAACACTTCAGACTCACAACAGACTAAAATAATGTGCAAGATTTGTCACTCGCGAGTAACGTGACATACGCGACCGAGAGAGAGAGACAGAGAGAGAGAAAGAAAAGTGATATACGACCTGATCTGCTCCTCTAAACATCCCGACCAATTTGTTTATTCACTTTAAGTCGAATCATAGTGGTCTATGACCAAGCAATCAATGAATAAAAACACAGGAAGTTTAAAGCTCCTTGACTCCTGCCACCACAACTGTCAACACTACAATGCAACTGCCTATCCAGCCAGCTCCATGACATAAATAAATCATGCCCTTACATTCAATGCTAGCAAAAGACGTGCCCTATCAACACCATTTACAACTGGTTATTTTTATTTTGTCATATTTTTTTTAAATTATTAAAAATATGTTTCACTTATTTAGCCTATTTCTATTCTCCCTGTTTTCAGTTCAATTAGGCCTTTGTTTAAAGTCCAAAGTCATGGTGTTATTAGAAAAAAACCTTGTTAAAAGTGTAGCGGGTACAGGTAGTTCAGATTAATTCAGCTATTAGAAATTAATCTGATGATTAATAATACTTTAATAATTTCTTAAAGTTCAAAAGGGGCACCACCGTTCATTGCAGAATGGAAAAGTAATAGCAAATTGTCTCGTTTAATCAAAGGATTTACTTAGAAACGTTGATTAGCTTAACGCTCAGTTAAACAAATCAACATTAGCAAATCCTAGTCTCAAAGATCATTTCCATAAAATAATGTACTCAAGTAGTTACTATTATAAATTTGGTAATATGATCTTAACACTGAAGGCTACAGAGTCTTTCACTTGTTGATTGTTGACACTCCAATAATATCCACACAAATAAATCCCAAACACTTCTGGTTACAATATAAGAACATTTATTTTAACCACAATGAAACTTAAGGTAACATCCGTTTTATACACGCATAAAGCCAATACACTTAATCAAAGAAAAACGTCTAGAACACTGTTGTTTATACAGCCATGTACCAATGTGTGTGTGTGTGTGTGTGGGTGTGAGTGAGTGAGTGAGTGAGTGAGTGAGTGAGTGAGTGAGTGTGTGTGTGTGTGTGTGTGAGAGTGTGTGCGTGTATGTAGCAGAGCAAGAACAAAAGGGACGGGGAAGCTCCCACGTGACTTGGGACACGAGAGGCACAAAATGGCGGCCCAAATAGGCTAGGTTATTAATGACACAAAATGGCGTCCCTGGATGGCTAAGCTAGGCTATCCTACTTTCCCCGATGGGGGAAGTGATTACCACGGGTGCTCAAAAGGGCGTCTACCTTTGGAACAAAGGACCTGACGAATGATATTTGAGGCGGGGAATTTCGAACAAACACTAGCTCTTTAAAAAAAGGGATTCTACCAAAGATCTTAGCACCAATTCTATCTGATCAAGGCTACCATCTAACGTGCTATCTAACGTGTGTGTACGTGCGTGCAGGAGAGTAAGAGGGAGAAAGGAAGGTGTGAGGTTTTAAAACATACAGCAGACTTGAAAACACACTGCAGCGTGAATGAAAAGGTCGAACTTTCCGTTCTGGCTCTCCGTGGGGGAGAAGACAAACGGAGATTGATCACACAGCTTGTTTCAAAATAGCAAACACAACTTCGAAAATAAACAGTATTGTTCACACTTTAAAAAGTAAATAATAACTAAACATCTGCCCAGGTAATTATAAAGCCAAAATCTCACTTGGGGGAAAACTTAATTTCCACTGCTTCGTCGTCGTTGAGGCGGGTATGCCACTCCTTTCCAGGACGGGCGAGAGGGGGCCGCGAGACGGCGATCCAGGCTCCGAGCCGTTGGCGGTCGGTGAGCTGGTGAGGTGATCCCTGCGTTCGTCAGATCGCAGGAAAAAGGCAAGAGGGCGCAGCTGATTTGGTGCGGGGATGGCGGTCGAAGATCACTCGATCGGCTATCCAGTCCGCGGTCCGAGAGGCTGAGTTTCTGGATAAACCCGCCTGCTTCTCGTGTGGTGTGGTTGCGATCGAAGACCAATTCGACCGGCTTATGTCCTTGGTCCAAAGGCAGGTTTCTGGGTAAACCGCCTGTTTCCAGTGTTCTTCTGGTCGTTCCAACGGAACAGTTTCAATCCACTTAGTTGTTTTAGAGATCGCCGCGGCCGCAGGCGATAGCTTTAGTAAAACACGTGGTGGTTGGGTCAGAGGTGAAGAGGCCCCTGTAGATCTTTAAAGACTTGTTGTTTCTATAGGTGTATCAGCAAACAGCCGGTTACCAGAAAGAAAGAATGATGCTGTGCGGGCGCTTTTGAAGTCCCCGGCTATCATCCGGGGTGGGGCTTCAGGCTAGCGTTTAGACACACCCACCTGAAGAGGTAAGGGTGTACTGCAGTGTTTTGGCCGCACGGTGGCGGCACAGGGTTGACCATAGGTTTGACCCCCTACATAAGTAAAATAAATGCATAATGTTCTTAAATCAATGATTAACTGTCTTTAATAATCGTGATAACACAATGTGATTACTCAAAATAATCATGATTATGATTTTTTCATAATCGAGCAGCCCTACCTTCTTCCATGGTTTAGATTAATTAGAAACAATTAAAGTATTAGGCCTAAATAGGTAGGCCTAGTCATTATTAGTATTTTGACTTCATATATAGGTTGTTTATTGTGATTTCATAAGCGTCAGTGAGCTCCATGGTAACACAATGATTGACAGGCTGACTGAAATGCTCTTGAGCTGGACAGAAACTCCCCTCTCCCAACCCAACACCCCTCTTAAAATACACAAACCGTTTGCTTTTACTGTTGCGACCCCAAAAAAAGTCGGTCGCGTACTGACCCCCCAAAGGCCCATTCTGAGCCAGGAAAAACCCTGAGGTTGTGTTGCCGCGGTGATGTGGAGTCAGGTTGTGTTGCCACGGTGATGTGGAGTCTTACACTGTTCTAGCTTTGCACAGCACTTCTTTCTGTTAAACTAAATATCCCCATAGAACTGCACTGCGTGTATTTTTGCCACCAGTTAAATGTCGGTTTGCTTCTGCTTGTTTAACTCTCCCGCATGCATGCCGTAGTCGCACGCGGTACGGTCGCGCGCACAAAGCCGCAGACACAGAGCAGCTGATAGAGACAAGCTTGGAGAAACATGTTTTTTACTGCAAATCGTGGCCTTTCCCGCAGTTATGACCATGCACAAGGCAAGCACACATCGCGCTTGCTAGTACATTAATTGTGCAGCACAAAAAAAAACACTGCTGCAGTGAAAATCACTGGTGGTGCAGGGAATGTGCAGAACTAGGGAGAAATTTTGGTTTGGCGACATCTAAAGACCAATATACTGCCGTGAAAAGTAGAGCCTGGCTGCAGTAACGGTAATGTAACACACGGCGCCAAACCCCTTTCACAAATCTGTCTATTCAATGTTTACTTATTTATTTATCCATACACGTAACTCTGACACACAACTTAATTTATTGTTAATAATATGGTCTGTTTATAAATTCGGCATATGATTAAAGCATCTAAAAGCACGTAATCATGTTAAACGTTTACTGTTTTTAAGTTATTAATGCCACTCGCTCCCGCAGATACACGGCACAGGGAGGTCTTATATTCAGCCATTGCTAAAGGGAGTGTTGTATTATGGAAAGGCCGCTGCGGTACGTAATTACAGTCTCAGCAATGTTTCCTACACGCAATTATAACTCTAGCGTCTACAGCACGTTGTTTTCATGTAGTGTAACTTGTGTAATGTGTTACATTATTCAGCTGTTGCCGTGATGTCGGCTAACGCTGATGCTAATGATAACTAGCTCTCCGTCGCACAATAGACTGTAGGTTGGTGTTGCAGCCCGCTGTTGGGTGAAGGGCTGTCCCACCTGTCCAATATTCACTCTAGTCCAGCTTCTTGAAAAGTTTATAAGGACTTTATTATTTATGTAAAAATTAATTATTTAATGTTTCACTTGAAACACAAAATTAATGGCTTTATTTTCTGTTATAGCCTACCCAACAAATCTGTTTTTTCATTTTTTAAGCACTAAAAACAGTGCAATATTGTGATGTATTCTTATATCTGATTAAATAGTTTGAATATTATATGTTCGCATTATTTAGACACTCGTTCTAATGATGAAATGAGTGTTAATTGTAAAAAACGGAAATCATGAGATTAAAAAGGAAAAAACGGAATTTGTGAAAAAAATAAAACAGATTTCATAGGGCCCTAGTAATACCAGTAATTTGCTGGGAACTATGTGTGAAAGGGGCTATATCGCCAACTAATACCATGCCTTACAATAAAACCTATGTTGTCTGACACTATCACTATCAAATAACTGCTGATTAAGAGTAAAAATTTAGGCTTGGACAGTTCCCTAATAAAAAAAATCGACATATGCAAGTTTAAATTGATTACAGAGTCTGAATTTGGGTTTCCATTGGTTTTGGATGAATTGCCCAGCCCTGTGCTGTGTCTGAAATCGCGCACTTCTGTACTTACACTTACTTTTTTGAGTGCACTTTGCGCAAAACCGGAGAGTGTGCCAAAATGCAGTGCACTGTAAGTTCCTCGGTTGTGCACTCAAAACGGTCTAAAACTTGAGTGTGGAGCGATAGACACTTTCCACACTCAACGGCCGCCATCTTGCCTACGTAGCGGAGAGGACGGGACATTAAAATCAAAATAGAGGAGCTTGAAGCAACTGTGGAGACGGACGCGCTCTACAAAAGTTAAATTACACATTTGTTTAGTTTTTCCGTACAAGTACACTGTTTTAGACTGTATCCGACCGTTTAAAAAAAAATACCACCGAAGAAGAACCTTCAAAATGCAAAGTCATTTCCGGTAGGTGCGCGACGGCAGTTTGGACAGTGCACTGTAGAAATGAGAGCACTGCGTCTATAAGTAAGTGTACTGTAGGGATAATAAAGTGCACTCAATGTAAGTGCACTTACATGAGTGCGCAATTTCAGACACAGCACTGGTCTGTGGTGTGTAAGTGTGTGTGCTGCTTTGCCTACCCTCAGGTGGAAGATGCAGGCCTTTCTGAAAGGAGCCACGCTCCAGACTACCAGGCCTCACAAAGACAAGGCACCAGCAGGCAGCACCACGGACAAGAAGCCCAAGGCTGTGCCCTGGGTGGAGAAATAGTAAGTCACCATCTAAGGTTTAATATAGAGTATGTCTGTTAATCAAGCCAACACACTGCCACTGGGGACAGGAGGGCCACACGCTGGGTGGCAAACATCACTTCTCAAGCTTGGGAACAATTCAAAATGGGAACGTTTTGTCCACAAAAACCCAAACTTGATTAAAATGTCATATTTAAATGTACACAAGTCCATGAGACAAGTGGCACCACCACAAGTGGCACCAACTAGAGCCCTTACTATATATCGGCCGGCCAATTTAATCGGCCAATTATAGCACATCTCAGAAAAATCGGCAAAATGGCATTTTTTTTTTTTCTTCTTTAATTCAAGCAATCATGTTGACTGAGATGCATTGCTGCCCCGGAGGTAGCCTACATGCATAGCATTAAAGTTATAGCCTATTAACAACAGCAGCAGCAGGTGTGTTGTAATACATTGGATTAATTCACACTTGACAGTTCCCCCTGACACCAACAGGGTTCGACATAACCAATGGCCCGCTGGCCCGGGGCCAGTAAAATCATATGCAGGGCAAGTTGATTGTCCAGTCACTGGCCTTCACGGGCCAGTAACGGCCAATCACAGATCAGTATTGTTGTAGACTACATCATGGTTCATTGAAATGCACGTTGAGAGTCGTAATGAAAGCAGTGTTTATCAATATAATAAACATAATATAAAATTATGAAAGGCCAGTGGACAAACGATGCGTGGGCGTTTTGACAGGCGGAGCAACAAGCAGGCACACTCTCGCTTTGTTGGCAGAGCTGCCTACCGTCCACCTGCGAGTCGACAAATCAATCGACTTACTTTGCCCCCTTTCTTTCTTCCCACAGCAGAGGTTGAGGTGCAGAAAATGAAGTGAAAACTGCGCTTTTCCTTTAGCTGCCGCCGTAATGTTACAGTATTTGCATCTATGACCCAATGGTAATACAAATGAGATGCTTTATTTAAACGCTGTGAATGCGTCGCTGGTGATTGTAGGCTAATTGTGTCGGTTGTAGACAGAGACGAACGGAGGGACTCGGTTCACTGGACAGTTCCTATAGTCGCGCAGTTTGTCTGCCGACATGGCTATGTGTTACCAAACTAACGGAGGGAATAGAGAACGACCGCGGGTGGGAATCAAACCCGGGTCCGCTGCTGGGCCCGGCCCGGGAGGGGGACGCCTTACCAACTGAGCTAAAGGCGCCCCCCCATTATGGCTTTGATGCAAATACTGTAACATTACGGCGGAAGATGAAGGAAAACCGCAGTATTCACTTCATTTTCTGCACCTTTGCTGTGGGAAGGAAAAAAGGGGGCAAATTAAGTCGATTGAGTTGTAGACTCGTAGACTAAATAAGTCGTTCACATCCCTAATATTGAGTTGAAAGTGTGTCCTCACGCGGAGCGAATCGGACGGTAGGCAGCTCTGCCAACGGAGCGAGAGTGCGCGCTTGTTGCTCCGCCTGTCAAAATGCCCACGCATCATTTGTCCACTGGCCTTTCACTAAAACATATATTATATATTATGTATATTATATTGAGCCTTAAATAAACACTGCGTTCATTACGACTCTAAGCGCGCATTTCAATGAATCGTGATATAGTCTACAGAAAGATACTGAACTGTGATAGGCATACATATGATTTTACTGGCCCCGGGCCATTGGTTATGTCGAACCCTGAGCTCCCCCTCAAACTAGGAAACAATTCGCTCACAGTCAACCTGTGTGCACACACACACACACACACACACACACACACACACACACACACACACACACACACACACACACACACACACACACACACACACACACACACACACACACACACACACACACACACACACTGACACACTGTGAGAAGTCACATTACTGTAGACAGAAAGTGAGGCGATACTTCGGGATAATAATAGCGGCGGTCTGGGACGCAGCCTAGCTTAGCCTTACCTAGCTGTCCCACTTCATTGTACAACTTCCCCCGGGCAGAAATACCCTCATACACTCTGGAAAATGAAGCGTGGGGGCTTGGATTGAGCAGCGGACCTTATAACCAGCTAGATTAAGATCCGCCGTTCCTTTTCTTAGGTGATTTACAGCAGCGGTCCCCAACCCCCGGGCCGCGGACCGGTACCGGTCCGTGGGTCATTTGGTACCGGTCCGCAGAGAGAGAATAAATAACTTACATTGTTTCCGTTTTATTTATTAAACGATGAACAATGTTTTATTTTGAAAAATTACCGGATTCCCTCCGGTTGTTACATCTTGTCGCTTGTCTCGGTTACTCGATACGTTGCCGCTCAAATGCAACTTACAAACTACAACTTAAGCTAACAAAATTAGTAAAAAACAAACATCGTTAGAAAGTTTCTTTGGAAAGGGGAAAAGGCCCAGTGAGGAGACGGAAGGAGCCTACGACTTCCAAGAAAAAGAAAGCTGCATTTAACAGACACTACCAGGAGTCCTACTTTAAAATATGGATTCATCGCAACAGGCGATTCCCGTGCACCAAGCCCGCTCTGCATTATATGCAACGAGCGGCTCTCCAATGAGGCAATGAAGCCTTCAAAACTGCTTCGCCACTTGGAGACCAAGCACCCTGCATTAAAAGACAAGCCTTCGGAGTATTTTGAAAGAAAAAAGCATGAACAAGAAGGACAGAAGCAATTACTGAGGGCCACCACATCAACAAATGCGAGTGCACTGAGAGCATCATACTTGGTGGCTGATCGTATTGCTAAGGCTAAGAAGCCATTCACCATTGGTGAAGAATTAATCCTGCCCGCCACTAAAGACATTTGCCGTGAAATTCTAGGAGAGGCTGCGGTTAAAAAGATGGCACAGGTGCCTCTTTCGGCTAGCACCGTCACTCGGCACATTGAGGAAATAGCAGAGGACATTGAGACACAATTGTTGGAGAGGATTAATTCATCACCGTGGTATGCACTCCTGGCGGACGAGTCTACAGATGTTGACAACAACAATTTTGGATCTGGAATCTTTTTGAACGGAATCGTGACCCCATTGGAATCCAATCGTGGGATTTCAAAAGATTGACAGCCCTAGATATAAGACATACCTTAAAGGAGCTGTAAGCGGAATGGTTCTTTTAGCTAACTTCCTGTCAGTTACTGCAGTTGGCAGTCCCCTCGCTCGTCCCTACGTCACCACATTAATGCAATGTCTTCAAGCAGCAAGTTATCTAGCATCATCTCAGATCCATAAGTGTGATAAAACATGATAAAAACCATCAAAACAGACATTGGGAAGGATTTTTACCTGCTCCGCCATTGTAGGCGCATACACATTCACCCATCTCTTGCTCTGGCGTGCACCGGCAGTGAGACCATGGAGTGTATATACTATATATGAGTGAGACGAGTGTCGGTTTGTAGCGTTCTTTCTTCTGATTGGATAAAATTTCGGGATACTACAATAAGTTTATTTGCCGATTACATGCAAAGCAGCTGACTGAGAGATAGGCTTTATGAAACGTGCACATTATGTTAGTGATCACTGTATGAATAAAGAGCAATTTAATTCAATTCAGTGAACCTGATGAAGTGGCCCCTAAGTTTATACAAATCTGTGCTCAAGATGAATCTCATGAACAAGTAAGCAACCCAATGCTAAATCCATGTGTGTGTATGTTGATCCCCAGCAGGCCAAAGTGTGTAGATGATGTGGCCTATCAGGAGGAGGTGGTAGCCGTGCTGAAGAAGTCTCTGGAAGGAGCAGATGTAAGTACTGACACCGTCTGTGGCCAGGAGAACACCAAGCAGGGCCGCCGCTCCCTATACGCAGAGTACGCAGACTGCGTAGGGCACCAAGTTCCTGGGGGGGGCACCCCAAAAAAAAAAAAAATTATAATTATAATTATAATTTTTTTTTTTTTTTTTTTTTTTTAATTAAAAAGGAAAAAGAGATGGTCCGGGGGCCCCCCAAAATATATATATTTTTTTTAAAGTTCATGATAATCATTACATTACAAAAAATATATAAATTAGTTATGAACAGGCCCATCGTTGTTTTTTCTTAATTGTGTAACCTATCCAGGGGTGGATTACTGCACAGGCACACCGGGCACAGGCCCAGGGGCCCAAGGGCTCAGGGGGGCCCTTAGCCAGAGATACTGATAGTAACTTTTCATGTTGCATAGTCAAAGAGCTCAGTCACTGATGTCAATAACAGGGTCCAAAAAGGAATAGCCTAAATATAAGTACTCATTAAAATGTAACAAGATAGAAATCATCATGGGCCCCTCAACTAGTAGGGGAGAAATACAAAAGCAAGTTAAAAACAACAGCATTAGTAGCTCTGTCTAAGGGGGTTGAAGGCCCCCTCACACATACACAAATAAACTTTATATGTGTGAATTCTAAATTGTTCATATCCACCCTTTATCTGTTGAAATGGGCCTCTCCATCATAGAACATGGGTCTGCAGACCAATCTACTGTTTTTACAGTTGCAGAGTAAAGAGTGCTACCTGTTTAAGAAAAATCTGAAAAATAATGTTCCTTCTGCATCTCAGGATTTGATATCTCTCTAGTCTCTAAAATGTCCTCACAAAGTGCACCAGATTGATGCATTTTACTTTAAAAAGGTAAAAAAAATTCCACCCACCCCCCAACAAGGTACAGGGTCCCTCCAACAATACCCCAAGATCCTGTGGGAAACACTGACTTCCTTAATATGTTTTTGCCATTAATTGTATGTATCCGTGTAGAAAATTCAGTGTACCTGACTGGATAGGGACAAGTGGGGGGCCCTTTAAGAGTGTAAGCCCAGGGGCCCATTATCTCATAATCAGTCTATGATCCTATCACTCAATTCCTTTGCAAAGGCAGTTTTTTCACAAGTTAAGATGTTCTTTCTGTTAGTAAATGCTGGCAAATGTGCCAAAAAGCAGTCGCAGAGATCTTGCAATGGCAAAAAAAATTCGCTCGCGCCCTGCGGACGCGAGCTTCTGGGTTTTTTTTTTTTTTGGGTGGGGCGGGGGGGGGGGGGGAGGGGGCATCACTGACAATTTCTGCTTAGGGCACCCAAAAGCGTAGCAGCGGCCCTGACACCAAGGCTGCTTCTGCCTGTGTGGTGGATGAAGGCAGTGTTTGCCATTCTGTGTAGATGTCTGTTACTGTGAACAAGGGCCATGACCAGACCAATAAAGCATCAGTATACAGTGTTTCCCCCAGAAAATGTCTTAGTCAAGGTGGTCACTGCCCCGGGTCATGGGAGGAAAATGTTGGGGGTATTTTGCTCAAAGATGCCAATGCGCAGTAAAGAAATAAACAACTGTTAATTTGAATGCAAAAATACAACAGACACTGAACTTACAGTTGTGCAATTTTGTTTGGTATGTGCAGGTACAAATTATGTGCAAACATGCAGACAGTACAAAGCAAAATTAAAGACTCTACTGTTTTGGTGCAATACTATACAGACACACTAAATAAAAATAATGGACAATACACTTAACATGTGTATGCACATCAAAGTGCTAATTCAACTTTTTAAAGTTCCTTTATGGATGGGGGGCTGTTGTGCGATTACACCGTGTTCCAAATTATTATGCAAATTATATTGAAGTGTCATAAACATTTAATGTTTTGTTTTTCAATTAAACTCATGTATGGTATTGTGTCTCAGGGCGCAGCTGCTAAAATGCCATTACAAAGCAGCAGACAGGTATTTGAAACCGCTGGTGCCTCTGGAGTCCCGCAAACCTCAAGGTGTAGGATCCTCCAGAGGTTTGCAGCTGTGCATAAATCTATTATTCGGCCACCCCTAGACAATGCTCACAAGCAGAAACGGTTGCACTGGGCTCAGAAATGCATGAAGACTAATTTCCAAACAGTCTTGTTTACTGATGAGTGCTGTGCAGCCCTGGATGGTCCAGATCAGGGGTTGCCACTAGGTCGATCGCGATCGACCGGTCGATCGCGAGGGTAGTGTGGGTCGATCGCGTGGCATTCTTAAAAAAAACAAAAAAAAAAAATTTAATTTAGAGCGAACGAGCCGTGTGAGCATGCGCCGACGTTCGGTGGAGGGAGAGAGGACACCACTTTCTAATTTGACATACAGTACATATCAGTTTGTTAGCCAGTGAGCTAACCACAGCTAATCCAAGTCAAGGAAGTGGAGAGGCTTCTACACTGTGACAAATTCTACTATGTAAAATACAGCCAGAGAGAGGAAGACTGTTCAGACAAACGCACCACCACATATTCTAGTGGGGCAGAAGTGATCATTGAGAAGGATTTTTTTTGTATGACTCTATAAGTCTGCCTTTAAGATAAACCTATGCATTTGTGTATATTTCTTGCTCTTTTAAATTAGAATTGCTTAAGCCAGTGATTTTCAAACGCGGGGTTATGGCAGGGGGGGCGCGGATGAATATGTGAGTTTGTGTCTTTTTATATTAAGATCACGGCATAGCTGGACAAGAGTTCTTCTGCTTCATTCCTCTCACTGCATTTAAATGCATTCATTATATTACAGAGAAATATGTCCCATAAAAGAAAAAGAGCTCCAAGCCCATCCCAGAGGACCCTGCATGCATTTTTTTAATTTTTAATTAATATTTTTATGGAAAATCCATGTGTCTTTCTTCAATTGCTTCTAATTCATCAGGCCCAGTGTCTCCAAATTATTTGTTCACACAAAATTCCTCATATTTAGCCTCTTAATTGTCCTCTCAAAGTGCACCAGATTCATGCATTTCACTTTAAAAAGGTGAAAAAAAATCTCCCGGGGGGGCATGCCCCCGGACCCCCCTAGGAGGGTCTGGTTCTCTGCTGGCTACTATTCTCCTCCAGCAGGACATTGGAGGTACTAGCATGGCACTGGATGTGTGAATGACATTTAACTAGGCAATAATTTGGGCAAGTCTGTCTGCCTATCTTTCTCACTCCGCTGATATTTATGGGAGATTTTGGTTGTATGCAGCAGTTTTTTCTTTTCTATACTGGAAAATACCTTTAGGCTGCAATTCTGCAGACATGTTTCCTCTTAACTGAGAACCGTACCGTACAGAACAGAACCGTGACTTAAAAACCGAGGTACGTACCGAACCGTGACTTTTGACCCCTAATAGTAGGTGGTAGCTCACTTTGACTTGGTCATTTTAAAAGTAGCTCACAAGCTGAAAAACAGTGGCCACCCCTGGTCCAGATGGATGGAGAAGTGGATTGTTGGTGAATGGCCACAATGTCCCAACAAGGCTGCGACGTCAGCAAGGAGGTGGCGCAGTGATGTTTTGGGACGGAATCATGGGGAGAGAGCTGGTAGACCCCTTTCGGGTCCCTGACGGTGTGAAAATGACCTCGGCAAAGTATGTTGAGTTTCTGACTGACTACTTTCTTCCGTGGTACAAAAAGAAGAACCGTGCCTTCCGTAGTAAAATCATCTTCATGAATTACAATGCACCATCTCATGCAGCAAAGAATACCTCTGTGTCATTGGCTGCTATGGGCATAAAAGGAGAAAACCTCATGGTATGGCCCCAATCTTCCCCTGACCTCAACCCTATTGAGAATAGGGATGCACCGAAATGAAAATTCTTGACCGAAACCGAATAAAATTAAACAGTTGGCCGAAAGGCCGAAACCGAATACCGAAAGAGGCTTTTGCAGTTTTGTTATTTAGTCAATTATTTTAACATTGCATACATGAACTCCCAAATGTTCTCCTCAAACATAGCCTACAACTAAAAAGCAACCCTAAATAATTAAACAGTAAAACCTTCAAATCTAAGAGTAAAATTAATATTTTACTAGGAATTAATTTGTGAACCACTCACTGATTTTTACCTTGACTTATATGAGGATGAATCTACAAAAAGATCGACTTATTGCCTTTCTTAATTTTTTGCAGTGCAGGTTGAGTTGCTCTAAAAAAACTGCACCACAGCTCCCACCATAATGTTCAGACTTCAGAATTTGCATCAAAGCCCTGATCATAACAATGAGAGGCTTTAAACGATGTCCATGCTTAGGAGGTGATTGTAACTTTTTCGTCTGTAGACTGAAACTAACGGGGGGAGGCGGCTCACTGGACATGTAGTCGCGCTGTCAGTTTGCCGACATGGCTGTGTATTCAGGCTCGAGAAATGCAATCGGACCGTAGGAGCCTTTTCCCCCAACAGCGCTAACAGACGGGATATCTCCGGTTATCATTTTAGCTGTCAAACTAAAGTTTTTTTTGCGCGGCGGCCCTCACCGGCGAGGTGTCACTGTGAATGACACCGTTACCAACTGTCACACTGTCACAGAGTTGCACCGGGTGAATCGCTGCTTCGCTCACGCAAGGCTTTTGTGTTTCTAAGGTGATTAAACATCAGTCTTGGACGAGCGTTTTAACTTTATACTGCATAAAGCATTGCACTGTCTGCGCCGTGTTTCATCCAGTTGCTCCCACACTGGACTCTGACATTTTCATGCACGCTCCAAACTGCTCCTGCTGCGCGCTCACAAAGAGACGTGGACTCGCATACACGGTTACGTCTCTCTTTACTGCCATTTCCTGGTTTACAAGCGCGCAGCTCTTTTAAAAACATTGATTGATTGATTGAAACCTTTATTTATTCAAACTCGAAAGGCATTGAGGTTCCCCTCATTTACAACGCCGACGAGCGCACACAACAACAACAATAACAACAGAGTGACAGAATAAAACAGAGAAACATAAAATCCTAGCAAGATAAAAAAGATCAAAAGAAATAAAAAATTACAATAAAAGAGCTTAAAAAATTAATTCAGTTAAAACAAATGCAGTGGTGATGGTGAAAATCAGAAATCATAGATTTAAAAGAAGAAAAAGTGGGGAGAATGGTCATATTGAAGTTGCTCTGAAGGGCATTCCAAGAGGTGGGGGCACTATAGCTAAAAGCAGTTGTTCCCAACTTAGAGTGAACTCTAGGAACCTTTAAAAGCAGCAGCTCACTGGATCGGGTATTAAAAGACTGAGAGTTCCAGTCGAGCATAGCTGATAAATAAGGTGGCTGTTTACCAATTAAGGATTTAAAAATAAATAAAAACCAATGTAACTCACGTCTTAATGACAGGGATGTCCAGCCGACTTTTTCATACAGGGAACATATTTCCTTAGTGTCATTTAGTTCGCCAATTTTCGGTAATGTTGTTCGGCTTTTTAACTGTTTCGGGTCGAAACCGAAAATGACTTATTTTGCCATTTTCGGCCGAACTTTTTCGGTGGCCGAATATTCGGTGCATCCCTAATTGAGAACCTTTGGAGCATCCTCGAGCAAAAGATCTATGAGGTTGGGAGGCAGTTCACATCAAAACAGCAGTTATGGGAGGCTATTCTGGCATCCTGCAAAGATATTCAAGCAGAAACTCTCCAAAAACTCACAAGTTCAATGGATGCAGGAATTGTGAAGGTAATATCAAAGAGGGGGTCCTATGATGATGACATGTAACTTGGCCTGTTAAGATGTTTTTGATTGAAATAGCTTTTGATTTTTACTAAATATGACCTCCACATTCTGCAAATTCAACAAATGACCATTTTTAGTTATTTACAACCTATAAAATGTTTTGAAACTCTGTTGTGCATAATAATTTGCAACGGTGCATTTTGAGTTTTTTATTTTTGAAAAAAATACTGTTATCATTGGGAGGTTTGTTCAATAACATACTCTAACGGTTGATGACTTGAAAATTATACTGTCATTTGCATCGACTATTTAGGAAAATCGGAGAAAAATATCATTTGCATAATAATTTGGAACGCAGTGTATTGTAAACAATAGGCCTACTGTGATGCGATAGCCTATAATTCATTAATGGTTATTTTTAGCCTACTTGCTTGATTTCTTTTTAAATACAGAGGTTATTGGTCGTTTTGGAACATGTATTTTCCAATTTAAAACATAAAAATAAAGCAGCATTGAAAATTCTGAAAATAAATCTTCTTGGCCTACACTAGCATGCTGTTTGAAAAATAACTCAATAGTTTAAATAAAAAATACAATGTGTTTTCCTTTTAAAATGACTAAATACATATCTCCAAAGGTCAAAGAAAGTAACAGTGTGGCACTTCTGTAAACTTACTGAAAGGTGCCTGGGCCATCACTCTCATGCATTCTTCAAACTTTTCTCTGCGCTGTCTGAGCTGATAGATACAATCATATGAAAAAGTTTGGGAACCCCTCTCAGCCGGCATTATAATTGACTCTGCTTTCACAAAAAAAATATAAAAGTGGTATGTCTTTAATTTACCAGGAACAGCTAAGTACTGGGATGTTTTCCAAACAAAGATTTTTTGAAAAGCAGTATTTGGTTGTATGAAATAAAATAAAATGTGAAAAACTGTCTGTGCAAAAATATGGGTACCCTTGTGGTTTTGTTGATTTTAATGCCTGTAACAGCATGTAAAACTGATGAATTTAAACACAAAGTTGGTTGGATTATGTTGTTAAGCCTTGAACCTCATATAAATGTCTGTTTAATCATGAGAAAATGTATTTTAGGTGCCTGAATGCAAGTTGCACTTCTCTTTGACTCTCTGCTGAAGTGAGACAGAATGGGATCATCAAAACAGCTCACAAAAGATCTTAAAAACAAAGATTATTCATTATCATGGTTTAGGGGAAGGCTACAAGAAGCTTTCCCAAAGGTTTCAATTGTCAATTTCGACTGTAGGGAACGTTGTCAGGGAATGGAAGGACACAGGCACAGTTGCAGTTAAACCCAGGTCTAGCAGACCAAGAAAAGTACAAGAGCGACATATGCGGCGGATTGTGAGAATGGTTGCACACAACCCAAAGATCACCTCCAAAGACCTGCAAGAACATCTGGCTGCAGATTGTGTATCTATACATGGTTCAACAAATCAGTGCAATTTGCACCAAAACATCTGTATGGCCGGGTGATGAGAAGGAAGCCCTTTCTGCGCCCACGCCACAGATACAGTTGCATGGAGTATGCAAAAGCTCATTTAGACAAGCCGGATTCATATTGGAAGAAAATGCTTTGGACTGATGAGACAAAAATTAAGTTATTTGGTCTTTATAAAAAGCAGATGTTTTGGTGCAAATTGCGCTGAATTGTTAAACGATGTACAGATACACAATCTGCAGCCAGATGTTCTTGCAGGTCTTTGGAGGTGATCTGTGGCAGTGTTTCCCCCAGGAAATGTCTTAGTCAAGGTGGTCACTGTCTAGCCGTACAGGAGGCGAGGCGCCAAGCGCCGCGGCGAAAATTTTGGGGGTATTTTGCTCAAAGATGCCAATGCGCCCTAAAGAAATAGTTCTGTTTATTTGAATGACACTGACCTTACAGTTGCGCAATTTTGTTTGCTATGTGCACATTTTGTGCAAACATGCAGACGGTACAAAATACAATTAAAGAAAAGTTCTACTGTTTTGGTGCAATACCATGCAGACACACTAAATAAAAATAATGGACCATACACTTAACATGTGTATCAAAGTGCTTTTTAAAGTTCCTTTTTGGATGGGGGGCTGTTGTTTGATTTGATTTGATTTAGTTTATTTCAGACATCCACATACAAAACAAAATGAAAAGCATGGAAATACAATAAATATGCCTGAAAAGGAGCAGGAAGAAGTATACACTTATTTAATCCTACCCCTTTCCTTAAAAGAGATTATTGTGGACAATAGGCATACTGTGATGCGATTAATTCATTTATGGTTATTATTAGCCTACTTGCTAGATTTCTTTTTAAATACAGAGGTTATTGGTTGTTTTGGAACATGTATTTCCAAATTTAAAACATAAAAATAAAGCAGCATTTAAAATTCAGAAAAATAAATCTTGTATGACTACACTAGCATGCTGTTTGAAAAATAATTCAATAATTGAAATAATACAATGTGTTTTCCCCTTAAAATTACTAAATGCATTTCAAAGACAGTTACAGTGTGCACTTCTGTAAACTTACTGAAAGGTGCCTGGGCCATCACTCTCATGCATGTATCAGACTTTTCTCTGCGCTGTATGAGCCGATAAGTTGTGTTGCCACGGTGATGTGGAGTCTTAAACTAGTCTAGCTTTGCAGAGCACTTCTTTCTGTTCAGCTAAATATCCCCATAGAACCGCACTGCGTTTATTATCGCCACAGGTTAAATGTCGGTTTGCTGCTGCTCGTTTCCCGCGTACATGCCGTAGTCGCGCGCAGCGCGGGACGGTCGCGCGCGCAGAGCCCCCGACACAGAGCAGCTGATAGTCTGAGCAGAGAGAAACGCTTGGAGACATATGTGCACATTTATTTACCGCAAATCACGGCCTTTCGCGCATTTCTGACCATGAAAAATCACACATCGCGCTTGCTAGTACATTAATTGTGCAGCACTAAAAATAAAAAAAATAAAGATTTAATTATTTTTTTTTTTTGGTCGGTCAGTAGTCAAGGCGGGGGGCTGGTTTTGCTAAGGCGGCCGCCTTAACTATAAAGCGCTGGGGGAAACACTGTGTGGGTTGTGTGCAACCATTCTCACAATCCTCCACCTATGCCGCTCCTGTTTTTTTCTTGGTCTGCCATGCCTGGGTTTAACTGCCACTGTGCCTGTGTCCTTCCATTTCCTGACAACGTTCCCTACAGTCGAAATTGACAATTGAAACCTTTGGGAAAGCTTCTAGTAGCCTTCCCCTAACCCCAAACTACGGCCCGCTTTTTATTGGCCCGCGGCCGATTTTAAAAAGATAATGTAATATGGCCCTTTGAATTTTTTTTTTTTTTTTTTTTTTGCATTTCTTAGTTAACCCACTAGTGCAGGGGTGTCAAACACTGATTGATTGGCCCGTGGCACATTTTAAAAATATAATGTAATATGGCGCTTTTAATTTTTAAATAATTTAAATGCACTCATTATATTACAGAGAAATATGTCCCATAAAAGAAAATGAGCAACAAGCCCATCCCAGAGGACCCTGCATAATATTTTATTTTAAATTAATATTATTATGGAAAATCTATGCGTCCTTCTCCAATCGCTTCTAATTCATCTGACAGTGTCTCCATTTTTTTTTTCATACAAAATTCTTCAGATTTAGCCTCTTAATTTCCCTCTCAAAGTGCACCAGATTCATGCATTTCGCTTTAAAAACTTTAAAAAATCTCCCGGGGGGGCATACCCCCGGACCCCACTAGGAGGGTCGGGACCTCGGCTGGATACTATTTTCACCCTGCTGGACATTGGACGCAAAGGCAGAAAACACTGGGTGCATCATTGGCATATAAACAAGAGGGGAAATGTGTCTGTTTAATGTGCAAGGAAAGTGTTGCTGTGAAGAAGGATTACAATTTACGAATACACTATGAAACTAAACATCAGAGCAGCTACATGTCCTGATAAATGTGTTATTTTTGCAAAGTGGCCCGGCCCTTCGTAGATTTTTCTGTAAGTGGCCCTCAGTGAAAAAAATTTGGGGACCCCTGCCCTAAACCATGACAATGAACAATCTTTGTTTTTCAGATCTTTTGGGAGCTGTTTTGATGATCCCATTCTGTCTCACTTCAGCAGAGAGTCAAAGAGAAGTGCAACTTGCATTTAGGCACCTAAAATACATTTTCTCATGATTAAACGGACATTTCTATGAGGTTCAAGGCTTAACAACATAATCCAACCAACTTTGTGTTTAAAGTCATCAGTTTTACATGCTGTTACAGGCATTAAAATCAACAAAACCACAAGGGTACCCACATTTTTGCACAGCCAGTTTTTCACATTTTATTTTATTTCATACAACCAAACACTGCTTTTCAAAAAATCTTTGTTTGGAAAACATCCCAGTACTTAGCTGTTCCTGGTAAATTAAAGACATACCACTTTTATATTTTTTTTGTGAAAGCAGAGTCAATTATAATGCCGGCTGAGAGGGGTTCCCAAACTTTTCCATATGACTGTAGGTTGTGTTGCCACGGTGATGTGGAGTCTAAACTGTTCTAGCTTTGCAGAGCACTTCTTTCTGTTCAGCTAAATATTTATGGGCAGAGATTTGTGTCAGTAGAACTTGAATTTGAATTGATCGACTTGAATATGAATTGATCAACCTGCATTTGAATTATTGATACTTGAATTCGAATTTATACACTTGTATATGAATTATCCATTTGAATTTGAATTAATTGTACTTGAATCTGGATTTTATTTACTTGAATCTGAATCAGTTAATATTCCAAATGACTTTCAAATAAAAATTCAAGTTTTCAAATTCAAGTAGAAAAAATTCAAATTCAAGTAGAAAAAATTCAAATTCAAGTAGAAAAAATTCAGATTCGAGTAGAGATGTGCACATCCGGGTTCTTTGAGGAAGAGCAATCGAGTGCAGATCTCTGATCCTAGGCTACAGCGTCCGGCGGGTGACCGTTGTTTAACGTTCAGGAAATATAAAGTCATAAATTAGTTTGTTTAATCATCATCTGTGTTTTTGACCTCTTGTTTTATAATTGAAGTATCTTTTAGAACACTAATCACGTTTGAGTAATGAAACTGAAAGTAGTTATAATATCGCCAGGCTATAGGCTATCAATGAAAACAGACGGTCAAACAGCGTCCAAATGAGCTAAAATCCCAAATAGCCTACAATAAACAGTAACATGGCAAACTTATTTTTAGGCAAGCTCTAATTCATTATTTATTCATTTTTTCACACGTTTACATGTTTAGAGGCGGAGGATTCCTCCGACGCTCTCTGTCCGGCTTATCAGACAGCACTCAGCTGTTTTTTGGAGCATTAAATGCTTAATTTCCTGCATTCTGGTGAATTTGTATTCACCAAACACCTTTCTTCAGTGCAAATGAACAGTAGTGCAAATAGACCGAACTCTGATGTGTGACTATTTATTCTTGTGCCCCGCTGTGATCGCTCTCGCTGTCATCTCTATAGCCTACTCTGGTTTGGTCGTGGCATCCTCGCTGCTGTCCTCGGCATTTGAGACGCAGCATTTATTTAATGCTCATAGTTAATCACATAGCCTAGTGCTGAAACGAAAGCTATCAAGGCCGTGGTTTAAGGCTGAAATTATAACCGGGGCAGTGCACCTTAACGTTGTCGAGGGGAAGGCTTCCGCGATCTCCGTTAGTTTCAGTTTACAGCCGACAAAGTTACAATCACAACGACCGCATAGACAGCGCATGGACAGCGTTTTAATGAAGCCTCTCATTCTTATTATCATAAGGGCGTTGATGCAAATGATGAAATCTAAACATTACGGCGGCCCTAGTGGTGCGTAAAAGGACAGCGCAGTTGGCAATCTCTCCTCAGCACACTACCGCAGCTAAAAAGCCACAGTAAAAGTCGATCGCACAGCCGATTCCTGCCTCTGACACGTTGACTCGCAACATAATGATGCTATAAAATGAAGACATTACATTGCCTCTATTTTCTCTCCACACAAAGCGTTATCTCTCCCATTGCACACACGCATGCCCCGGCCGCTTCTGAGAGCACAGCCAGTGTTGGTTCCACCCGAAAAAATAAAATAAATACAACTTGGACATAGGCCCTGAAGCTGAATGACCGCTCTAGTAACGGGCAGTCCATTACTGGACGCCTAATACTAGACCCCGAATATAAGACGACCCGACTTTACGACCGAAGTGTTAATAGGCTATGTTCGCCTTTAGCCTACTTGATGCATGCGCGCTCACCGGCCGGCGGGGACACAATTCTTATCAGCGGTAACTTGGCACGATACCGGCACACACCTTGGAGGAGCAGGTGCGCAGGTGAACATTGCATCCTGTCAGCGCGTCTCTCTCTCTCTCTCTCTCTCTCTCTCGCTCTCTCTCTCTCTCTCTCTCTCTCTCTCTCTCTCTCCCCCCTGTGGTAGGGCTCTTAGCAGACGGAGGGAACGTAGGCTATAGTGACTATGTTGAAGTTATACTGCTTTGTGCCATTAACCTGGATTTTTAATGATAACCTAATGCATTAGTGCGCGCCCCAGCACTCTGAGTCTACCGAAGTGCGCATGGGAAAGCGGTGCACAAACGTGACCCTGTAGGATAGTTAAAGCAAAATCACTGCATAGAAATCTCCATCGGGATGTTTTTATCATTTCCTGATGATTTTGCGTTTGCTTGTCCAGCTCAACTGACAGACAGCTGAGTGCTGTCTGATAAGCCGGACAGAGAGCGCCGGAGGAATCCTCCGCCTCTAAACATGTAAACGTGTGAAAAAATGAATAAATAATGAATTAGAGCTTGCCTAAAAATAAGTTTGCCATGTTACTGTTTATTGTAGGCTATTTAGGATGTTAGCTCATTTGGACGCTGTTTGACCGTCTGTTTTCATTGATAGCCTATAGCCTGGCGATATTAGCCTATAACACCCGCCGGACGCTGTAGCCTAGGATCAGAGATCTGCACTCGATTGCTCTTCCTCAAAGAACCCGGATGTGCACATCTCTACTCGAATCTGAATTTTTTCTACTTGAATTTGAATTTTTTCTACTTGAATTTTATTTTTTTCTACTTGAATTTGAAAACTTGAATTTTGAATTTTTATTTGAAAGTCATTTGGCATATTAACTGATTCAGATTCAAGTAAATAAAATTCAGATTCAAGTACAATTAATTCAAATTCAAATGGATAATTCATATTCAAGTGTATAAATTCGAATTCAAGTATCAATAATTCAAATGCAGGTTGATCAATTCATATTCAAGTCGATCAATTCAAATTCAAGTTCTACTGACACAAATCTCTGCCCATAAATATCCCCATATAACTGCACTGCGTTTATTATCGCCACCAGTTAAATGTGGGTTTTCTTCTGCTCGTTTAACCCTCCCGCGTGCATGCCGTAGTTGCACGCGGTACGGTCGCGCGCGCAAAGCCGCAGACACAGAGCAGCCGATAGAGAAACGCTTGGAGACACATGCGTTTTACCGCAAATCGCGGCCTCTCCCGCAGTTATGACCATGCACAAGCACACATTGCGCTTGCTAGTACATTAATTGTGCAGCACAAAATATATATATATATAATTTTATTTTTATTTATTTTTTTGGGGTCGGTTGGTAGTCAAGGCGGGGGCTGGCGTTGCTAAGGCAGCCGCCTTAGCCATTAAGCGCTGGGGGAAACACTGGTATATTGTACTGCTCAGCTCAGTCACACACAACCAGGCAGGACTCTTGGCTCTTTGTCACTTTGTGTCTTGTGATTCCAGCTTCCAAACCTGCTCTTCTATGGCCCTCCTGGCACAGGGAAGACGTCCACCATTTTAGCAGCTGCCAGAGAACTCTATGGGTGAGTGACATGTTCACCATGCACCAAGTTATGCACAGGAATAACATATTCTGGCATGTAAAGAGAGAGTTCAAATAGATCTATTTCTATCTTTCCTACAGTATGTTGTGTTGTTTCCCCCTGTCCTCCTCCACAGTCCACAGCTCTACAAACAGCGCGTGCTGGAGCTCAACGCCTCTGATGAGCGAGGCATCCAGGTGGTCAGGCAGAAGGTCAAGAACTTCGCCCAGCTCACTGTGGCTGGGACCCGGCAAGAGTGAGTCCACACACACACCTCCATCTGAACTAGCACTGCATTGTCACAACCATGTCAACCTTCAGTTGATGAAACACTCCTTGTGTTGGGAATCTGGGAATAGGGATGGGACTGATCCCATCCAGTATCAGTATCACACTGCAAAATTTAGGAATATGTGCTTAAATTCAGAATATGCTAGTGCCATAATCTTTAAATAAGGCTATATTTTAGGCAACATATCTTAAAATCAGTACAGCTACACTTAAAAACAAGTACATTTGTCTAGATACAAAGACAATATTTAAGTATTATTTTCTCAATATTAAGGAAAATGTGCTTAAATTCAGAATATGCTAGTGCCATAATCTTTAAATAAGGCTATATGTTAGTCAAAATATCTTAAAATCAGTACAGCTACACTTAAAACAAGTGCATTTGTCTGGATACAAGAAAATATTTAAGAATTATTTTCTTAATATGTAGAAAAATATACTTAAATTATCATTATCATCCAATGCTATTGCAGTATTCATGGAAATTAAGAAAAAAATAATTTATAATCTGAACTAAATGTGCCCTGTTGCTTGCTTAAATGAAGATATGAATCTGAATCAATTTCTTTTCACTTCTTTATTGGTCTTCATGCATATGGGAAGAACCAGAACATATCTTAAAAGGGATATACAGAAATGTCTCACATTATCACTGTGTGTTCAGGGCTCAACAATAAGGATTGCCCGACGTCCCGGGGCAAGTAAAACGCCATGTCGGGCCAGTAACTATGACAACCCACTTTCCCAACCGGGAAACCGGGAGTCTCCGCTGAAATTATTAAAAAATAAATAAATAAAATGTATTTAAATTTTTTATAGCACTAAATACAAGTCATCTATCTACGGTCTATTTTCATAAAGAACTGGTGCTAATTATTAAATAAACGATTATGTTATTTAGCCTATCTAATTTATGTGCAAGTAGTTGTGTCTGCTGTGTTGCATCTCTCCTCTGCTCCGTTTTGTGAAGGGGGGCGGGGCTCCACCGCCGACACACACACACACACGCGCAGATCTCGGCAACACACCGGTACGCACACACACCTACAGTCAGAGAGATGGAGAAGAGAAACTACACGCTACACCACACGTAGGTGTGACAGAAAGTCCAAAAGCCAAACAGTAAATTAGTCGAACCCAACCGTCTGAAAAGCAACGAAAATATCTGCGTTTTTAAATGCACCCAACGTGAATCTAGTAGTAGCGAGGATGCTAACGTTAGCTCTGCTGCTAGTAGCCTACTACTATACCAGTTAATGTGCAGTTCAACACAAACATCAGCAACAGTTAGCAGAGGAACATCTTTACAGCCTGCATGTAGATCTCAATAAATGGGCCAGAGGAGTCACTTCACATACCAGGAGGCAGTGGAAGCTTGAAACTAGGCTACTGGAAAAGTGCTCAAAACAGCCTGTCCTAAGACAAAATTTGAGATTTTGAATAAAATAAAATAAAAAAAACTTTTTAAACATATTGTTGTAGGCCTAAAAAAGGTCTTACAGAAAAATGTTTTAAAGAATTGCTGTTGTAAAAATAATCAGTCAATGTCTTTTGTGCTGTTCAAGTTCTTTACATGATTTGTTTGCATAAAACACATCTCATTTGCAGTTATTGTAGGTTTAGAAACTAAAAAATTACAAATGTTCCAACTCAAATAATATTTGACTAATAGCCTCCACTTTCAGTATGACCCTTAACTCATCTATAATTCTGTCCATGATGCGTTTATACATTGTAAATAAAGAGCAAATATAACAATTATTTGAACACCACTAATAAAAAAATATGTTTGTATAGGGGCCAGTAAATATTAACTTTGGGCAAGTAGAAATCAGACCCACTTGCCCGACCGGGCAAGTGAAAAAAAAACTTAGCGTTGAGCCCTGGTGTTTGTGTTCCTAAAAATAAATAAAAATAAATCCCCCATAAAAGTATAAAAAAATAATAATAAAAAGAAAATAAGTGTCACATTGCAGGTGCAACCCTACTTGGTGAACTTTTTCCACTGTGCCATAGCCCTTTTGTAGGAAGAAGTCATATCACGGTCACGGACTTCGGTCTACAGCACAGACAGGAGTGTTGCGATGCATTTAGGATACGTAAGGTGAAAGGCATAATAACATGCCATGAGATACATTACACAGTCATAGATGTCCTCTTTTGCGAATATTAGAACAGGCGTTGTTCCAATGGCCAGGATGCAGTTAGTTTCGCAGACAACAACGACAGGGCGGGAGAGCGGTCTGGTCTGAAGAAAGGTGTTGGGGTCTTCTGTAGACTGACACAAAAACAAAAAATATGATCACAATTTTACTCTTTGTATCGTACGGTAGAATTATTTGAAAATTCTTAAATACATGCAGAATTGTCTTACAACTATGACGTAGGTCCTTAGCAACGGTCATTATACCCTTGGCAGAGGTCTGTCTTGCTGGAAATAACAGACCTGTTGAATGCCGTGATTTACATAGGATTTTCAAAGTGCCATGTAATAAGTTCTGTCAACAAATTCCACTGTATGCAGTCTGTGCTTTCAATCTCATGGTTCAAACCATTTGTGTTAGGCCTATATCTTGTAATACAAAATCTGACTTCAGTTTACAAGCAATACAAGTCATACACAAACATTTTATTTGCACTTTGTAATTATGTTATTGTAGCTCTAGCATTCAAGAACCTTGTTTCTCTTAATTAAACTTGAATGTAATGTCAATTTCTTCTGGCATTGTCATTTGAAACTATTTTATTTAGGCCTATTTATTTTATATAAACGTATGTCATTAGACAGGAGATTTTGAAACACAAAGAGAAGCTGTCTGAGTTCCACCAGACTGCTGTTCAGGTTGAGGAATCCGGCATTCTTACATGTTTGGTAGCTCAAATATATGATGTAAATTAAATCAGAGCGTCTTCCGTGTCTGGAATTGCATGTATTCTTGAGTCTAAGGTAAAAATAATATAATAAGCTAAGATAACCTTGTTTGACTTGTGAAATGGGGGACTTGAAGAACATTTTGATTTTGTCTGTACTATACTAGGTAATTGTACTATATTAACTAGGTATAATTGCATTACTAAAAAGACTAAAATACAAATGTCATTGACTAAGACTAGACTTAAATGTCATCAGCTTTTGTTGACTAAGACTAGACGAAAATAGTCCCAGATAATTCTGACTAAGAGAAGACTAAAATGCTCAAGACTTTTAGTCAACTGAAACTTGACTAGACTAAAAAGAGTTTAAACGTGACTAAGACTAATAAAAACTAAAATGACAATTTGACACAAAGACTGGACTAAACTAAACTTAAAACAGGCTGCCAAAAACAACACTAGTGCAGTATCAGGTCTATATGGCTGCAATCTATGTATCGGATATCGGACTGACAACTCCCATTCAAATTCCACAGTCTGTTTTTAGAGAAAAAAAATCTTAAATAATTTTCCCTATGAAAAAAATATTTTTATTTTGTACCATAGCTATGTGATAAATCAAACGTTAAAAAGAATCGAGCCATTCAAAGGTTGAGTTCTGATGTTCTGCATTCAAACATAACAGTTCAAAGCTGTTAAAGATGAACCTATATGCATTGTGTATATTTGTTGCTCTTTTATATTAGAATTCCTGTGTTGCTTAAACCTTCCTAACCTTACACATAATATCACCACCAACAAAGAAATATATAATGAGTATGATATCAGACAGTATCGGTATCCGCCCATATCCACAACCCAGATAATGGAATCGGATCGTCCTGAGAAAAAGATCAGTGCTAGATATAGTTGGGATGAATAGTTTCAGATGTATCTACTACTATTACTTTGTCAGTACATTCCAAAGCAGTGCTAACTCTGTCTGTCTGTCTGTCTGTCTGTCTGTCTGTCTGTCTGTCTGTCTGTCTGTCTGTCTGTCTGTCTGTCTGTCTGTCTGTCTGTCTTTATTTATTTAGTGGAAAGCCATGTCCCCCCTTTAAGATCATCATCCTGGACGAGGCAGACTCCATGACGGGCCCTGCTCAGGCTGCTCTCAGGAGAACCATGGAGAAGGAGTCTCGCACCACACGCTTCTGCCTCATCTGTAACTACATCAGCAGGTCAGCTCCACCACAGCCACCAGCACACACAAACACCATCGTCTTCTCATCACCTCCGAGGACATTACAAAGAGTTCCATTCATTTCCTGGAGACTTGCCCTATCCATAACCCCTACTTCCCTAACCTAACCCTTAACCTAAGTCTACCCTTACTTTAAATCAAGGCTTCATCCTTAAATGTCATTATTTACATCATGGGGACTTCAATTTTGTCCCCAAAAGGAAGGTACATCCCCACAATATCAGTGTGCAAACAGAAACATGTCCCCACAACATGAGTAGCACACACATACATTGACCCTGCTCTCTGTGTCTTTCTACAGGATCATAGAGCCTCTCACCTCCAGATGTTCCAAGTTTCGCTTCAAACCTCTAGCCAATCAGATCCAAGAAGAGCGCCTGCTGGACATCTGTGAGAAGGAGGAGCTCAAGTACACACCAGAGGTAACACACAGATGCTGTATCCCGTTACAGAGACCGCCTCCTTGGTAGGACGTGGTCTCGCGGTCTATGAAGGCTATAGCCTGTGAAGGCCGATTCGAAGGCCGGTTCCAAGGCCAACGAGCGTGTTAAACGAGACGGTCTCCGCAGGTCTCCGTTTCGCTCTGTTTACGAGCATTTCCGGTTTGCGTAACAAGCCGCTGCCTTGCGTGACGACTGGCCGCTCCTGTGCTGCCTAGCAACCCTGATTGCTGCCAACGGAAACAGCCCTGTCAACGGAGGAAAAAAGAAAAAGAAGTACAAGAAAAAAAGAAAGGAAGATAAAAGTTAAGAAGATGGAGCAACAAGTTGCTGTTTTGTTATTTTTAATTTTATTTTATGCCATCTCTGAAAAAACGCAATGAATCATGGGATATGTTGGGCTGCGAAGGATACATCTGATGCAGCCTTCAAAACCGTGAAACGAAGGCTGCATTTAGGTCCATGATATGAGGAGCCTTGCAAGGAGCCTTGCAAATGGAACAACCTTTGCGCGCCGCTATGACGCAATCGGTCTTCAAATGCAGCCTACGTAGACCGCAAACCCTGAATCAAGATACAGCCAGAGAATAGGACAGTTTGCTTAGAATGTGGAGCTGAGAGAAATGTTTAAGTTGCCTTTCGTAGCTCTGCTCATATGGTGCAAAGCAAGACAAGAAAATATTTATTTCAGCCTTATAGTTCTATTTAAGATGTATAGATACGTCCAGTTAGTGAAGCTTTATCATAACATTTAACGTGTGAGTGTTTCTATAAACAATCGCAAAAGTAGTTAGGCGTGGTGGCAATAGTGCTGCACCATTTGGGAATTGTGCAATTGAGATTATAGTGGACAATATTGCAAATGTGGTCAAATAAATAAATGCTAATTTGAGTCTACAGTACTTGATTGCTTTCTGGGAAAATACTGAGATTATTTATAGTTTTGCATTGAAGATATATTAAAATCAAAGTTTGTATCTACACTAGCCAATTGTTCAAAATAACTTACCCATTTGGAAAAGTAGATTTAAAAAAGAAAAAATGCATTCCTCTAAAGGTCAAAGACAGTAGCAGTGTGGCACTTCTGTAAACTCCCTGAAACCAGCCTAGGCCATCACTCTGCTCTCTGCTTTCCTCTGTGCAGTCTCAGGTGTTCATACAGATTGGTTGTTTTGCCACAGCGACGTAGCAACTTCAGGGTTTCCCACTAATGCATTGTACTGTGGTGGCCCTCCACAGTTTAATTGGTGCCGCCACAGTCTCAAAATGAAAGACATTCTTTTTATTAGAAAATATTTATTTTAAAAGTCAACATTATAGATCTATGCCATAGCCGGTAGACTCTCCAGGCTCACAGACGGCACAGCCAGGGACCCAGAGCTCCACTTGCATCCATTTCATAACGTTATTTACGTATAAGCAACGTTAATTACCACGGTGAAATTATTTTCAAACTTTCAAGTGGGATATTGGACAGACATTCATCAGCGACGTCTTACTAGTTTAACCTGCAGACAGCAGCAGGGGAATGGTTAACGTAAGTACTCGCACTGCCTCAAAAAATGGTCGCAAAATGCAAGCGTTTGGTCGCAGTCTAGAGCCCTGGCCCCCCTGTGAATCTGTTTTCTGAAATCTCATCAATGGTTTAACATTGTGCAAGCTGGAACGCTTCAATGTCAGAAATTGGAATTGACAAAAAGAAAAACATTTTTCCCTAGGGCATTCTAGCCCTTAGGTCTGGTATAAGCTGGTCCAGTGTGTGATGCCTGTTTCCCTGTCATGTAGAGCATAGCAGCGTTGGTGAAGGTGTCTGAGGGAGACCTGAGGAAAGCCATCACCTTCCTCCAGAGTGCTGCACGCCTCAACGTGGACAAGGAGATCACAGAGCGCGCCATCGTGGAGATAGCCGGGGTGAGAACACAGCTTTGTGTCATGCAGGACACTGGATGATGTTCTACCTTCCAGTATCCTGTTTCACTTCAGTTATTATTAGCACCTAATGGTTAGCCTGGAAATCCAGACCCACATCTAGAACGATAGAGGGTCTGGCCACGATCAAAAGACATTCCCAACTCAAGGGGCGGCACCTACGCCTGCATTTCAAATAACACTGCACGAAATTGGATAGCACTACAACCAATCAGAGCAATGAACAAGATGCTGTATTCAGCCCTGTTCGTTTAGCGAACAGCAGGGTTAACTGGTAAATCAAACTTTTGCTGTGGTCGGTCGGCAAAACAAAAAATTCCTCTTTGTTGCTAATGAAAGATTCGAGTGCCGTCTTCCAAATCGTTAAGTGTCGAGGCCAAAGCCGTCTCAAACTACTTATCCATCTTTGTTGTGTACTATCACGGCTTCGACGGCACATACACAGCACTGTCGTCATCCGGTTACGTCCGCCCCAGAGCACCATACATAGGGCTCTGGCCCGTCCAAATCAGATAGAACCAATTGAAACGTAACTCACACATGTAATGAGATTCAATGGATCGTGCTCAGACCAACATGCTGAGCAAATTTAATTTGCCAGCGGCAGGTCTGGATTTCCAGGATACCTACTGGTGGGTTTTTCACTTTTTCTTCTTCTTTATTGCATTGTTAAGAAGAGCCTGGGACTTAAGAATTTCATTCTCTGCTGCTGCAGGGTTCAACATAACTTTTTTTTCCTACTGGCCCGCCGGGCCAGTGGATCCGAGTTTTACTGGCCCCTTGTATATTTTCACTGGCCCTGCACACACTTTTTTTTTCTTCATAATTTAGTGTCAATAATTATAATACCTGTATTAGAAAAATAAAGAAAGATAACCAGATCTAAAGGGAATATCTATACTGTAACAGTATAGATATTCCCTTTAGATTTGGTTATTTTTCTTTTAGTTAATTATATGAAATGTTGATATTGCTCATACACATAATATAAAACCAGGCAAACATATTGAATTAGAAGCCTACAACTGAAAGTATGTTGAAAGAGTCGGCCAGTATTTTAAAGTCCAGTAGTTTGATGGTTGTTTTTATTCTTGAATTTGGGCAGTTTAATGAATAGTTCACCTGCAGAAGTCATGTTCAAACATAAAAAAAAAATAAGAGATGAAGGTCTGATCATTCTTTGTGGTGTGGTAGGCTGTTTTTATTACTTTCTCTATATGCATTAGGGATGTGAATGTGTCGACCGAATGACCGGTTTTCCACTTGCGCTCAAGTTGACTTTAAAAATAGAATAGAAATCCGAAAATCAGTGGGTTATGCCGTTTTTTTAATGGGAGATTTCACCGTGTATGTGAGTTCACGTCTGGTCGTGAGCGCGCTGCAGGAGTGTCACTTCTCCATGAAGTGTCAGCTTCACATAAGAGTCCGGTGTGGGACCATTTTTTCAAACTATTGATAAAAAACAATGCAGTGCAAAATATGCAGCATAAAGTTAAACGTTCGTCTAAGACTATGACGTTTAATCACCTTAGAAACACACAATGCCTTCGTCCGATCACAGCAGCGTTTCACCGTGTGATCTCGCCAGCGAGTGAGCCGCCGCGCAGATGATCTGGTTTGTGGCTAAAATAATAACCGGGGATATTCTCCCCGTTAGCGATTTCAATGGGAAAGACTTCCGCGATCTGATTGAATGTCTCGAGCCTGAAAACACAGTGCCAAACTGCGCGACTATAGGAACTGTACAGTGAGCGGAGTCCCTCCGTTGGTTTCTGTCTACAACCGACACAATCACCGGAGACTCATTCACAGCGTTTAAATAACGCCTCTCATTTGTATTACCACTTGGATGCAAATACTGTAACATTACGGCGGCAGATAAAGGAAAAGCGCAGTTATCATTTTCTGCACCTCAACCTCTGCTGTGGGAAGAAAGAAAGGGGGCAAAGCAAGTCGATTGATTTGTCGACTCGCAGGCGGACGGTAGGCAGCTCTGCCGAGCGAGAGTGCACCCGCTTGTTGCTCCACCTGTCAAAACGCCCACGCATCGTTTGTCCACTGGCCTTTCATTAAAAAATATATTTTATATTAGGTTTATTATATTGAGTCTTAAATAAACACTGCTTTCATTCCGACTCTCAACGCGCATTTCAATGAACCATGATGTAGTCTACAAAAAGATACTGAACTGTGATTGGCCAGTCACTGGCCCGGGCGGGACAGTGACTGGCCAATCAACTTGCCCTGCATATGATTTTACTGGCCCCGGGCCATCGGGCTATACGTTATGTCGAACCCTGTGCTGTAATTATTAATGTGCATATGACAAACAAAACATCTTGATTCTTGAATGAGTCATGTCCCTTTGTTGTGTTATAGGTGTTACCACCCAAGATGATTGACAGCTTGCTCCAGGTCTGCTTCAAAGGAACATTTGAGAAAATGGAGGTTGCAGTCAGGGTAGGTGTTGCGTTCACCCCTCTGTGCCCCTATATTTGCAGCCCTGTGTTTAGTGTGACATACATTTTTTTTCTTGTGAGTATATATCAGGCTGAAATGTTCAGGCCAACGCATTTAAACATACAATCATGCCAAATTAAATAAGACATTTAAACAATGACATATTTATCTGTGATTGACTTGCAGTGAATGTGTATTGTGCGGGCTGTACATCTCATTTGTCATATGTTGTCAGAACATGGTGGATGAAGGCTATGCAGCCACACAGATCCTGAGTCAGCTCCATGAAGCCATCATAGAGCAGGAGCTGAGCGACAAGCAGAAGTCAGCCATCACAGAGAAGATGGCGGTAAGTGATCGGGATGGTCCTGGAGGACACTGACTTTGTTTTTCCTTCTTCATTTCCTTTCTAATTGTTGAGTGGCAAACAGGGATTTTTACACTTTTATTAAATATGATATCAAGCCAGTCTGAATGATGGTTCACAGTATTTCCCGCAGGTTGAGAATTTACTTGTGGTGGTAAGGTGGCGCAGAGTGTGTGTTCAGTTATTAGTCAAACAAAGGTTTAAGAACTATTGATTGATAAACAATGAGTCAATTACGTTGAATACTTTAGATATGAATCCCTTTTTACATATTAACCATACCACACTATAAACATGTTCAAATCCATTTCTGTTTACATATTAATTAAACCAGACCAAGGGTTTCAGCGTTATCACATTCTTTATAGGGGAGAGTGGGGTGAGTTGTGCCAGCGTGGAAGTAGTGACACTCCTTGTTTCTACACCGTGTTCCAAATGATTATGCAAATTGGATTGAAGTGTCATAAACTTTACATTTTTTGTTTTTCAATTAAACTCATGTATGATATTGTGTCTCAGGATGCCTTGGATAATTTAAATTAATCTCATACACCTGTGATGATTAGTTTGCCATGTGAGCCCAATCAAAGGAAAAACTACTTAAGAAGGACGTTCCACATTATTAAGAAGGAGGATCTCTCTGCTGCCGAAAAGCGTCAAATAGTGCAATACCTTGGATAAGGTATGAAAACATTAGATATTTCACAGAAACTTGAGCGTGATCATCGTACTGTGAAGAGATTTGTGGCTGATTCAGAGCACAGACGGGTTGGTGCAGATAAAGGC
Organism: Ammodytes marinus; assembly: GCF_949987685.1. Lineage (NCBI taxonomy): Eukaryota > Metazoa > Chordata > Actinopteri > Uranoscopiformes > Ammodytidae > Ammodytes > Ammodytes marinus. The sequence continues at coordinate 31,703,133 of NC_137212.1, forward strand.
ATAATGAGGAAGGTTTCTGCCAGACAAATTCATTGGATTAGGAGAGCAGCTGCTAAAATGACGTTACAGAGCAGCAGACAGGTATTTGAAGCCGCTGGTGCCTCTGGAGTCCGGCGAACATCAAGGTGTAAGATCCTCCAGAGGTTTGCAGCTGTGCATAAACCTATTATTCGGCCACCCCTAAACAATGCTCACAAGCAGAAACGGTTGCACTGGGCTCAGAAATACATAACCACTTTCTTCCGTGGTACAAAAAGAAGGACAGTGCCTTCCGTAGTAAAATCATCTTCATGCATGACAATGCACCATCTCATGCTGCAAAGAATACCTCTGTGTCATTGGCTGCTATGGGTATAAAAGGAGAGAAACTCATGGTGTGGTCCCCATCTTCCCCTGACCTCAACCCTATTGAGAACCTTTGGAGCATCCTCAGGCAAAACATTTATGAGGTTGGGAGGCAGTTCACATCAAAACAGCAGCTATGGGAGGCTATTCTGGCATCCTGCAAAGATATTCAAGCAGAAACTCTCCAAAAACTCACAAGTTCAATGGATGCAAGAATTGTGAAGGTAATATCAAAGAGGGGGTCCTATGATGACATGTAAAAGATGTTAAGATGTTTTTTATTGAAATAGCTTTTGATTTCACTAAATATGACCTTCACATCCTGCAAATTCAACAAATGACCATTTTTAGTTATTTACAACCTATAAAATGTTTTGAAACTCTGTTGTGCATAATAATTTGGAACGGTGCATTTTGAGTTTTTTATTTTTGAAAAAAATACCGTTATCATTTGGAGGTTTGTTCAATAAAATTTGAATCATACTTTAACGGTTGATGACTTGAAAATTATACTGACTGTCATTTGCATCGACTATTTAGGAAAATCTGAGAAAAATATCATTTGCATAATAATTTGGAACACACTGTAGAAAACCATAGAAGAAATAGGAAATGTGACCACATATTTTTGGAGAGTCATCCATTTGACTCATACTGCAAAGAGAGGATCTGGGGGCCGTGGACCAATAAGAAATAGGGGTGGCCTTATCATAGACTATTGTACGGTGGAAGTTCTTGGTTATTGATTAAGACGACATAGCGAGAAAGTCTAAACAGAGTACTATACTGTATATTGGGGAGGTTTTCAGAAAGGGGGAGGGTGAGAAAAAGAGAGTTTTTCTTTTTTGATACTTTGGCAGTCTCTAGGCACACTGTGGACCCATGTTTATGTTAAAAAAGTGCATTTTGCATATTATGGGATCTTTTAATGTTCAAACGCTCATAATTAAAGGACCATGTGATGAACCATTTAAGGAGTCATTTTCAACTGAAGTGGATATGCCCAATGATTTAGAGACACCTTAGAGACAGGGCCGGCGGTAGCCAGGGGCCAGGGTGGGCCGTGCCCACCCAATAAAAAAAAAATATATATACAGTCATATGAAAAAGTTTGGGAACCCCTCTCAGCCGGCATTATAATTGACTCTGCTTTCACAAAAAAAAAATTAAAAGTGGTATGTCTTTAATTTACCAGGAACAGCTAAGTACTGGGATGTTTTCCAAACAAAGATTTTTTGAAAAGCAGTATTTGGTTGTATGAAATAAAATAAAATGTGAAAAACTGGCTGTGCAAAAATATAGGAACCCTTGTGGTTTTGTTGATTTTAATGCCTGTAACAGCATGTAAAACTGATGACTTTAAACACAAAGTTGGTTGGATTATGTTGTTAAGCCTTGAACCTCATAGAAATGTCTGTTTAATCATGAGAAAATGTATTTTAGGTGCCTAAATGCAAGTTGCACTTCTCTTTGACTCTCTGCTGAAGTGAGACGGAATGGGATCATCAAAACAGCTCCCAAAAGATCTGAAAAACAAAGATTGTTCATTGTCATGGTTTAGGGGAAGGCTACAAGAAGCTTTCCCAAAGGTTTCAATTGTCAATTTCGACTGTAGGGAACGTTGTCAGGAAATGGAAGGACAAAGGAATAGTGGCAGTAAAACCCAGGCATGGCAGACCAAGAAAAAAACAGGAGCGGCATAGGTGGAGGATTGTGAGAATGGTTGCACACAACCCACAGATCACCTCCAAAGACCTGCAAGAACATCTGGCTGCAGATTGTGTATCTGTACATCGTTCAACAATTCAGCGCAATTTGCACCAAAACATCTGCTTTTTATAAAGACCAAATAACTTATTTTTTGTCTCATCAGTCCAAAGCATTTTCTTGCAATATGAAGCTTGCTTGTCTAAATGAGCTTTTGCATACTCCATGCAACTGTATCTGTGGCGTGGGCGCAGAAAGGGCTTCCTTCTCATCACCCGGCCATACAGATGTTTTGGTGCAAATTGCACTGAATTGTAGAACCATGTACAGATACACAATCTGCAGCCAGATGTTCTTGCAGGTCTTTGGAGGTGATCTTTGGGTCGTGTGCAACCATTCTCACAATCCGCCGCATATGCCGCTCTTGTGCTTTTCTTGGTCTGCTAGACCTGGGTTTAACTGCAACTGTGCCTGTGTCCTTCCATTCCCTGACAACGTTCCTTACAGTAGAAATTGACTATTGAAACCTTTGGGAAAGCTTCTTGTAGCCTTCCCCTAAACCATGACAATGAATAATCTTTGTTTTTAAGATATTTTGGGAGCTGTTTTGATGATCGCATTCTGTCTCACTTCTGCAGAGAGTCAAAGAGAAGTGGAACTTGCATTTAGGCACCTAAAATACCTTTTATCATGATTAAACAGACCTTTATATGAGGTTCAAGGCTTAACAACATAATCCAACCAATTTTGTGTTTAAAGTCCTCAGTTTTACATGCTGTTACATGCATTAAAATCAGCAAGACCACAAGGGTTCCCATATTTTTGCACAGCCAGTTTTTCACATTTTATTTAATTTCATAAAACTAAATACTGCTTTTCAAAAAATCTTTGTTTGGATCTTACTTAGCTGTTCCTGGTAAATAAAAGACATACCACTTTTATCTTTTTTGTGTGAAAGCAGAGTCAATTATAATGCCGGCTGAGAGGGGTTCCCAAACTTTTTCATATGACTGTATATATATTTTTTTTTAAGGTGGAAGTCCAGACCCACTATCGGACGGACCTGTTCATTCGCTGTCCAAGAAAATGTCAAATAAAATTCAGACAATTAATTAATACTAAAGAATATACCATTACCATGCATTGCTTCTAATTGTATTATTGGGTGGGCAGGACAGCCTGCCTCCAAGTTCCCCACCCGCTTATAGTGGTCACTTGTCAGCAGAGCCGGCCCGAGGCATAAGCGAAATGAGCGGTTGCTTAGGGTCCCGACTGCCAGGGGGGGCCCCCCAATTTATTTTTTTATTTTGTTTTTTTTAGTTTGTGTGTTTGATATCAACATATTATGTAAATGTAAATTATCATACAATAAAAGGAATACAATGTTTTGGTAGATAGTTAATAGCTTAATAATTGAATCAGTTCATCTGGGAGGTAATCCGAGGTTAACTGATCACGTCACGTTGAAGTCCATGGCATGCACAGTTAGTATTGAGTTTATTTAAAAATATTTGAAAATGGGGCTGCCCTCAGTTGCCCATGCACTGTGTATAGTCTATAGCCTATTTCAGCCTCGTCTGTGGAAAAAAAGATAACTGGACAACAGAGTTCTTCTGCTTCGTTCCTCTCGCTGCATTTAAATGAATTCATTATATTACAGAAAAATATGTCCCGTAAAAGAAAAAGAGCACCAAGCCCATCCCAAAGGACCCTGCATAATATTTTTATATTATTTCAAATTTATATTTCTATGGAAAATCCATGTGTCTTCCTTCAATAGCTTCTAATTCATCCGACCCAGTGTCTCCAAATTATTTGTTCACACAAAATTCCTCAGATTTAGCCTCTTAATTTTCCTCTCAAAGTGCACCAGATTCATGCATTTCACTTTAAAAAGGTAAAAAAAAATCTCCCGGGGGGGCATACCCCCGGATCCCCCTAGCAGAGTTGTGACCTCGGCTGGCTACTATCTTCACCCAGCTGGACATTGGAGCCAATAGTGGAAATACTATATATCTATCAATACTGCGATAAAAAAAAAGATACATTATGTTGTATATAATGTATATTATATGTTATTCATAAACATTTTGGAGAAAAAAAACATGAAAGAATCAAATCTCCCACACAGCAACACTCAAAGTTTATTTGCATATTGTGTTCTACACAATTCACAGTAAATGTGCCAAAAATCAGACGCAGAGATCTTACAAGGGCAAAAAAATTCGGCTCGCGCGCAGTAAGAATTTACCAAAATCTACACAATTATGTACGTAAATGCGAAGTATTGCCTGGTGGTGGGTGCTACAGCAAACCCCATGTATTATCAGAATCAACATGGCTTTGACATTGACCGAAATGCATTTCCTTGAACATGGGTGATCTCAGTGGAAAGGGGAGGGGCTGGAGAAGAAAGGGGAGGAGATGAAGAGGACAGAGGTGGGAATAGTGTGGAAAGAGGAGGGACTATAGGATAAAGGGGGGTGGCTGGACATGAAAGGGGAGGAGTTGGAGCAGAAGGCTGGGGGAGAAACGGGAGGCGTTGGAGAAGGAAGGGGGGCTGTAACAGAAAGGGGGGACTGTAGAGGGGATGGGCTGGTGAGGAAAGGGAAGTGGCTGGACCCGGGGGGTGGGGGGTTGGAGAAGAAAGGGGAGTGGCTAGACCATAACGGGGAGGAGCAGATAGGAAAGGGGAGGGACTGTTGGAGTGGAAAGGAGGAGCTGGATAAGGAAGGGGTGCTGTAACGGAAAGGGGACAAGCTGTCGAGGAAATGAGAGTATATGTAATGGAAATGGGAGGGATTGGATATGAAAGGGGAGGAGCTGGAGCCAAAAGGGGAGTGACTTTAATGGAAAGGGGAGGAGTCTGGGAAAGGGAGGGAGCTGAACCATAAAGGGGAGGTGCTTGACAGGAAAGAGGGGGAGCTGTAATGTAAAAGGGAGGAGTATGTGGGAAAGGGGAGTAGCTTGATAGAAAGAGGAGGGGCTGGATATGAAAGGGGGAGTGGCTATAACCTAAAGGGGGGGGGGGTTGTAATGCAAAGGGGAGGAGTCTGTGGGAAAGGAGACTAGATGTAGTGTAAAGGGGAAGAGCTTGCTAGGAAGGGGGGGCTGTAATGTAAAGGGGAGGAGCTTGATAGGAAATATTTGCTTTTCTCAAAAAGGGCACAATTGTTAGTAATATGTGAGCTTACTGCTGTACTACGTATAAGGATTTCTCAGTGTCATGTAATAAAGTGGAAGTGAATGACCTTGACATGGACTGGTACCATTGTCTAACCCTCAGTGTGTGTGTTTGTGTTGTGTGTGGCTCAGGTGGTGGGGAAGTGTCTGTCAGACGGAGCAGATGAGTACCTGCAGATGTTGAGTCTTTGTTCAGTCATCATGCAGCAGGCCCACCTCAACACTTGAAGCTCCATCTCTTCCCAGCGCAGTGTGGCTGATTTACATCTTAGTCTGCTGTTCTAGACCAGGTGTTGGACTCTGTTGAATCAGAAACAGTCTCCCTTCACTCAACAACCAGCACTTGACTCAATAACACCCAACCATGTTAACATGCTGTTAAAAACTCTGCTACAATTCAATCAAATTTCTCTCTATGTTCGTCATTCATGCAACCACCTACCAACCGTTCTTTGTACAATTTTTGCATTTTTCAAATAAAAAGTTTTTTTTTTTTGTATCATTTCAGTGTTTGTTTACTTTCTCAAGTATGTTGGTCATACACAAGAGTGCATTTAGAAATCAAACGTACCATCTGACCCAGTGTTCATTAAGCTTATCTGCTCCATTACGAAGTTCTCCTTTAAGTCTATTTTTCAATTTAACCTCTGAACATGATACACAATTCAACTCATTTGATGCTCTTGTTTTAAAACTGACTCAATGAACATTGAATTGCCTTGTCCATGGCCACAGGCTCCACCTTTTTTACAGAGCACCTGACAAGTATTCCCAACGTTGTTGAAGAATCTGGAGATTATACAGGTGCGTCTAATATAATAAAAAAATATGGAAATTATATTTAATAAAAATAATGGTATTTCAGGCCTTTTTTGTGCTGATTACGGCTTACAGCTCACAAAATGTCCAGCATATCAAAATATTTTAATATCACATAAAACATATCAAGAAAAGGATTTATAATACAGACATCAACCTTCTGAAAAGTATATTCATTCACACAACACTTGGTCTGGGTTCTGATTTTTGAATAAATGATTGCAGAATGGCAATGAGGCGATCATCCTGTTGCACTGCTGAGGTGTTATGAAGCCCAGGGTGATATCAGTACAGAAAGTAGGGGTAGAAAACATTATGGAGCATTTTGCTTGTAGTTGGGGCAGGTGGGAACCCCTCACTGCAGGATACTGCTTCATGTGGACATGAAATAGAATACATGCATTTCACCAACCTTAAATGAGTCGGTCCAGTTTGGTCTGTTCTCTCTCTCCTCTCTGATTGGTCAGTCCTTATCCTCTCCTCTGATTGGTCCTTTTCTCCCCTCATCTGGCTGACGCTACTCAGTCAAGAGTTGAGTTCGCTGCAGGCATAAAAGAATAACGTTGCGAACACACTGCATTGGCCCCCTGCGGCGGTTGGCCACATGAACGCAGGAGGCTCGCCGCTTGATCATATTGGGCCATATATTCCTGACGCCGACGCCGTTTCTGAGATCAGACCCCTCACACTTACGGTGCAACAACAACAACAACATGGTCCAGCTGTGCCAAAAAATACAGATGTAGGTTCACTGTGTAACCAGCGGCAGTCATGTCACAAATAGCATTAAAACAGCATGAAGACGCACCCCGATCGCAAATACACACACACTAACAGCAATTCAGCAACATACTAACAACACAATAACAAAAGCAGTGTGTGCTCAGCGGCAAAAATAAAGGCAGACATCAGCCTACCTGAAAGTGAAAGTGCGCGGTCTGGCGGAGGACAACACCGGTGCTTCGCTGTACTATATTGGAATTCCACACGGCAGTGGCGTAACTTTGATGTTCAAATTGGTGGGGACACATTTTGGTGAAACGTCACACAATTTGGCGAAACGCCCTCGCCCCAGACCCAGCATCCAACCGCTCACTAGTTTATTAACCAAACCAGTTTTATCATGTATGTAGCCTACAGTTTAGTCAAGAGTTGAGCGGCTATCAATCGTTTTGCACTAAACAACTTATTATATTCATACATCCTTGGCTGCTTATGTTTCACAGTAGGGCTGTCCCCGACTTGGAATTTCAGTTTACGAGTGAACCGGGGAGTTGGAGCGCAGCTGAAGCGCGAGCGTGCCCGAGCCTCGGCGAGCCGGTGACGGCTGCAGAGAATGGTGATTCGCGCGAGTAAAAAAAGACAAGATGCTCGCGGTCTACGGGGGCTTAATTGTTTCCAAGGCGACCTATCTTTACTACAGCACATAGCAGAGCAGAATCAATAGGCATATATAGTGCGCAATTTGCACAGCGCAAACGCTGAGCATTCACCAAAAAAAAAAAAGTTTCACAGCTAATGTAGCCGTTAGCACACTCAGGATCTCGTAATTATGAGAAAAGATCTCGTAATTACGAGATAAGTATCTCGTAATTACGAGATAAAGATCTCATAATTATGAGATAAGGATCACCCTCTCATTCATCAACAACGATGTGTGTGTGTGTGTGTGTGTGTGTGTGTGTGTTTGTGTGCAGACAAGGTGAACCTAGCCATAGGCAAACGTAGGCAATTGCCTTGGTTTCCGGACTACAATGGGCCCCATAATCAATACAATTATCTGAAATATTTTTTGACTGTTCATTCATTAATCAGCGATCGCATCAGGTACTGAGGGACAGACTTTCGGCTTTACGCCCGTGATCAGCTGCTGAGGTCCGACTGGGCTTTTCTCCTGAACAGTCCCAGTGACTGCGCAAAGTTGACATAGCTGCTACTTATTGTTATGCCCTCTTTGTAGAAAGTTCTTATGTGTTTGTATGAGTCAAGGATCACACCGAGTTTAAACGACTGCATTTAATCAAAGCACTCAAAAACTGCGCTCCGATACAGTAACAAACTGGAGGTAAACGTGAACTAGCCCACCGGGCATTCTGATTGGATGAGGCAACACAGTACGGTGGCTCCAGTGGCTCATAATGAACAAACTGCATATAATTTAACCAAATGCTAATGTAGCCGTTAGCACACTTCCGAAATGACCGATAAGGTCCAGATGCAGCCGCTGCCACTTGCCAGTGCAGCTCGGCCAAACACGCCCATCCGCCAAACACCCCCATATCGGCCAAACATGATTGGCTCGTGCACATGCGTAACGCTACAGAACTAATTTAAGCCCGCAGCTCAGTCCCATTGTTGCTTACTTAGCGATGTTGTCGCTATATTTACCGACTTTTCAGACACCTCTGGCGACGTTTTCTTCAAAAAAGCGACCAGAGACAAATCTATCTACTTTTTCTGGTGTTATTGGTGACTTTTTCGCTCAAGTATCGCTCTTTACTCTAATCAACGATCAGCGGGTGCCTCCCCTGCCTCTCCCCCTTCCTCGCGCAGCAGTCCCTCCCAGCTGCGGACAGAGCAGGAGATATACACTGCTCTGCTCTAGTGTTCCTTTAGCATCCCTATTAGCAGTTGTAGTACCCCTCTTTTAAAGTCTATGAGTAGTGCAATTCAAAATGTTATGCAGTGCTTATTGAAACTGTGAGCATGTATGATTACTGCTAGACTTAACATTATCACGTCGGTTTTCTATGCAATTGTCATGTGACTGTATAAAAAGTAAATAGCCTTCAGTCGCTAATAATATTATAAGAGACTGAAGTATTATTAAATTATAATAATGTTATATATAGGCTATATATTTATATAAGTATTATTAATATTACATCTCACATGCTTTTCCATACTGATTGTATGTGCATAATGCACTTTTTTTTGTAAAGTGTCTAAGTATCTTAAAAATATATATTATTTTGATGAACTGTTCTGCTTTTGTTGTTGTGTAGTCAGACACTTTCCCAGGTTCTTAAATGATGGACTTCAATGACAAAAATATTCAAATAGTTTATTTACAGCCAAAACAATTATGAATATATTTTCTCAACAATGATATGAAAATGAGTTTTGTTTTAAAAATATGTTGAAACATTGCACTTTGTGGGAAATCATCAAATGCACATGGCAATATGTCCTCATCAGAGTATCTGTTTGCGTTCAGAGTCATTCATCTGAAAATCTTGAGTGGACATTTTCAAACAGCTCCAGCTCTTCCCTACATGCAATCATCTTTTTGGGTGGCCAAGGTTGTTGGCCGTATGTTCAGGGGTCTGCCTTTTATTTAATATTTCTTAGTTTAAAATAATACGTTTTTTTTTCTGTCCCGGAGAGCCTGAGAATCCTATCAAATCAAAGATGTCACTGACCAAGTTAAGGCTCACACTTCCGCTCTTTTTCCACCCCAAAGGTTTACGGTTAATTGACACTGAAGCTTAACTTGTATGTTCATGTAAACAGACTAGTATTCATTTGTTTGTACCTTGACATGTTTCGACTACTTCCTGCAGTCTTTAACATCAGCTGACACAACAAGCGTCACAGCAACAGCTGACGCTTCTGAAGAAGACAGCAGGAAGTAGTCGAAACATGTCAAGGCACAAACAAATGAATACTAGGGCCTATCCGAAAACTTTTTTTTGCATAGGAAATTTCCTTTCCTATCGAGATGACCCGGAAGTGCTCGGCAGATAGGTGATCCGAATAACCAAAATGCTTAGGAAAGGCATAGGAAAGGAGCCTCGATTCATCCTTTAACCCTCCTTTAGCATAGGTTACTCCTGGCTAACCTATGCTAAAGGAAAGGAGATAGTGGTATCCCATAATCCTTTACGGCGGCAAGATTTAAAGCAACAGGCCACCGCCGGAGTTTACCGACTCTACACGAATACGAACGAGAGGTAAAACAGAAGAGAGGAGAGGAGAAGAGAGGAAGATTTAACTCGGCTAAAACAAAATACTCCCCCCCCCCCCACACACACACACAGGCTAAAGATAATAAAGAACTCATAAAAGACCAACATCATAATAGTTATTTTCGTAGCACATAATTTACACCATAAGAAAATAAAATACCAACTTCACATTTAATGAAGTTACTGGGGGCAGTTCATTTCAACATCAACACAAGTGTAGCCTCTTTTTATTCCACATGTGAATTGGGATATATGGGAGTGATTCTCACTCTGTTGGCGACAACCTGATTAAAATCAATATGAAAAAAACGCATGGATCAAACGAGCGCTTGTTGTAGTCCATTTTCGGAGAAGGAAGTTTCACGCTAGTGACTCACGTCAGCAATACTCGCCGTCGCGCGATGACGTCGGTTAGGAAAGGTGGAGTCGAATTCATTTGAAACAACGCTGTCCTTTCCTATGTTCGATAGGAAGCACCTTTCATCTCTCCTTAACCCCGATGACGTTTAGGGGTTAAGGCATAGGAAAGGAGGCTTATAGGTAAGGAGATTGGACTTTTCGGATAGGCCCCATGTCTTTGACACTGAAGTTTTTGACACTGAATATGGCAGACCCATTGGTCAGTGACATCTTTGATTTGATATGAATGGCAGGCTCTCTGGGACAAAAAAAACCTTCGTTATCAGAAAATACACAATATATTAAATAAAGGCAGACCCCAAACCTGCGGACAACCACCTTGGCAACCCAGCAAGTACTGTTTAATTGTGATTACTGCACGTATGGAAGAGCTGGAGCTTTTTGAAAAAGCCCACTAAATATGTTCAGATGTATAGCTCTGAGACTCACTATGTGGAACAGAAGCAGAGTCTCTCATGAGGCTCATTGCAATCAAACAAATATAACTGCCCTTAATCCATTTCTTCTGACTGAAAGGTATTTTTCAAGAGGGTCATGGCCGACACACAGCAGTACAGTAAAACTTACACATTAACACAAGGTACACAGAAACATAAAACTAAAACTAAAAAGAATGATGTGCGAAAACACAGCATGTAGGCTGTGTATCAACATCAGATTTGTTTCAGCGCTCAGACAGTACGGACAGGTAGCATATTGTGAGGAGATATTCATTGATTTTGACAAAATGTTGTACAAAGTTCATGTGCACCTAAAAATAGAGAAAAACAGTCACTTAATTACACTGATGTATTTGAGGGGACTGAGTCGAACCAATAACTCTTAATCTATTCAATACTCAGCCTGCACATCAAAATGCCTTAAAATGTACATGAAGTTGACTGCATATTGCACATATTGTAAATATTTTTCATCACATTGCACATTTCAATTCAACTTATGTACTTTTTACTTTCTGGTCTATTTTATACATACTGTTTTATATTGTACAACAAATCCTTTGCATTAGGCTACTTAGTATTTAGAATGTAGCCTATCTAATGTAAATATTGTTTCAGTTATGTTTATCTTATTCTAGCCTACTCTATATTTTTCTTTCTTTTTTATCGTTCCTATTGCACCGTGGGCCATCTCGATTCTGATGTAGCCACATCGTGGGGGAAAACATTGAACAGCGTTCCGTTCACTTTGTATTGAAGGAGACCTGTCTTCTGCAAACAAACTTAATTAAAACTTAATCAAACATCCATTTAACGAAAAAACGTTACTTTCTTTAAAGCCACGACTCTTGTCTGTCCATACGAGCTGTTTTTGTGAAAAATGATTGAGTAATTTTAGATATTGAGGTGTTTTTTCCCGTCCGACCTGGCTAGCCTACAGCAGAAGGCTAACATTAGCCTAGCATAAAGCATACATTAGTTAAGAGTTTTGTCTCGATATGGAAAATTACTCAATCAATTTTCACAAAAACAGCTCGTATAGACAGACAAGAGTCGTGGCTTTAGAGTATGTAACGTGTATTTGTGAAAGGCATGTCGTATTACGTTTTTATTAAGTTTGTTTGCCGAATACGAGTGTCATTCAATAGAAAGTGAACGGGGCGCTGTGAATTGTTTTCCCCCACGATGGGCGTGGCCTCAGATTATGACGCGTTATGCACTGTCTCTATGTCTTATATAGGCTACTGTAGGCTTAGGCCTATCAGAACTGACAATAAAAAACTTTGACTTGACTTTGACTAGTGTAAGTAGCCTATAAGCCTATGCCATGTTTTGTAATCAGACCTTCTAATATGTAGGCAACTTAGTTTTGCAAACTTTAAAAAATAAATGTTATGATAGGCTATAAGAACAATTTAAACTTTCATAGCCTACCAACGAACGCAAATAGCTGCAATTAACTTGAGGAAGCCTATTCTCCCGGCTCTGACCGCGCACACAGGTTGCCATGGCGACGCGGGGAGGGGTGTTGTTACAGCCACCGGAAACAGTGTCTGCAGTGGCAGCAGAAAATGAAACGAGGCAGACCTATTATCTCTTTTACTTACTTCAAATCTCGTGTATCATCCAGCGTTTGTGTGTGTAAAATGAACCCGTGTGTGTGTCCGCGTAGGTATGACTGGACTGCTGTGTGCGCGCTCTGATAGACCAGTGCACCGACTGTTTTGGAAACATCGCACCGGGCGAGAGTAGAGTGTGTGGGAGCAGCGGAGCGGTCCTGCCCCCTTCAGTGCTAGTGATACAACCCTCGCTGGCAACCATGGCAGGCGACCACGAGTATCCTTAAGTATTGCTGCTGCACTCCGGGACTGTATTAGGACGCATTGAAATATGCCCGACCGGTGGTGCTCCATGAGGCTCTCCGTTGACTGATATTACCGACACAGGCCTGCTTTTTCCATCTGGAAATATTGTTGGCAGGGGAAAGCAGGCCAGCTAGCACCGCTATTTTAGCCTTCTCCGCGCTGTATTTCCAGGCTTTGTCGGTGCAGGTGTCTCCATTATCACGCCACTGACACTGCTGTCCCATAAATTCGCGGTGCTTTGGACTCGGCAGTATTTTATGGAATTCTTATCGGCGAAAGAGAAGCGGGCCTAAAGCCAAAATGGTGAACTGGAGGCGGCTGCTGCGAATGTCCAACCGATCGTTCCTGGCCTTCATATTCTTCTTTTCCATGTCCACCACCTGTCTCTACTTCATCTATGTGGCCCCTGGAATAGGTCAGTGTACAGATGTTTACACTTCACGCCTCACACGGTAACACTTAATGGGATTATGTGTGGATTAGCTGCTATCACTATCTAAACTAGCGGTAATGCGTTTAGCTAACGGGGCTAACTAGCTCCAGTCATTATGTCCAGCTACACCTCGCTCATGTGCCAAGGTACAGAGCGAGAAAAAAGCCCAATCACAAGAGGATTTAAACATAAGCTAAATGTTTTCATCTTGTGTTGGATGTGTGGTTGTTATTCGCGTTTGCATAGCTGAGATGTGAATGAATGAACTGGGGGCATCACTAGTTTGTAGGCAGGTTGAATCAGTCCATGCCACGGATACAACAGACCTGTGCTTGTAAACAGTATAACTCTTGTCAAACTGACCATACACTAATCTAGTTGCATTGGAAGTGAACTCGCTAATGTATTGTGTCTGGTTTGGTGTGATACCTGATGGACAGTCAACCTGTGATGGAGCAAGGCACGTGTCTTTGTCCCTCCCCTCCTCATCTCCAGGACTCAGGAACAACGTGGTGTTCATGTGGCTGTTTACATTTAGCAGGACAGCAGATGCTAGAAGGATAGCTGGTCTGGGCTGGTGTATGTCATGTTTGTTGTGTGTGTGTGTCTGCAGGCTCTAGCGGTCTGCTCATGGTTGTGAGGAGAGACACCTCAGTGGTTCTCAATTATTTTCTGTCTTGCCCCCCCCTAGGGGACCGAATTTTTTTCGCGCCCCCCCCCACCCCCCCCAAAATTGAAATACTATTGACAACCTGCTAATATTTATTTATTTATCTGTACAATACCACTGTATGAGTTTCTGGCACGAGCATTCTGCATACAATCACCTTATTATCAAATTAGATAACAAAAATTAGCTTAGAACTTCTGCAGCAAAAAAAATTCAAAGTTCAGATCATTAGCAACATTTAAACACGACTGCTCAGTCTGTGTGAATCTCAGGACAGAGAAACAAGAGCAAATGATTCACTGAGGTTTGCATTTCATTCCAAATTTTTTTTTACTGTAAACAGTTAAATAGGCCAATAGGCCTTCTGTGATGCGATAACCAATAATTCATTAATGTTATTATTAGTCTACTTGCTTGATTTCTTTTTAAATAGCCTACAGAGACACTTGGAGACACGTGGACATTTATTTACTGCAAATCGTAAGCCCTTCGCGTGAATGACCATAACATTTTTTTTTTATTTTTTTTTATTTTGGTCAGTTGGAAATCAAGGCAGCCAGCCCCCCCCCCCCCCCCCCTGACAACTCACGGCGCCCCCCCCATTTGAGAAGCACTGTCTTAGAACAATCAAAGAAGATCCATGAGGGTCTGAGCGATAGCTGCAATGCAACCGTAAAGAGATCAGACGGACCAAACTGGATGCCTTTGTGTTCTACAGAGAAAGACACAGTTTTAGTTGGTGTGTATAGTCAGAGTATTTCCCTTATTTCTTGTTCTGAACTTGAATTTACTGCGTCAAGATTATTAAATGAATGTTAATTTAAGTTCAATTTCGTTTCTCATTTGTTATATGATTAAATTGTTGTATTTTATCAAATGCAAAAAAAAATCAGCCGACCTGGGGCCTATTCAGGAAGCGGGTTTTGAGGCAACTCTGAGTCAGTTACTGCGGCAATAGACCCAGTGAGTCTAACCTGCTGGCTGGGAGGTTTGAGGGAACAGACTCTGAGTTTGTGTCACTTTACGCTGCAGCTCTGACTGAAGTGTCACAACGCGTCCCTGTACAGTTTGAAGCAAAATCACTCCATAGAAATCTCCATCAGGATGTTTTTATCATTTCCTGATGATTTTATGTTTGATCTATCATTTATCTGAAAAGTATTTTCAGCCCTCGTGTTGTTCATATAGGCGGCCACCTAACACACGTGAACATGCTCTACATTCAGATTAATTATTTGTGTTACACTTAGACCTCTTTGTTTTTATTAACAGGAGTTTTCTAACATCTGTGACGCTGAGCAGATTTCTGTCAGGTGGAAATGTAACGCTGCTGCTTCATGCGATTGTTACTGTTCACTTGTGTGATCCCAAAGTCACAGACGAGCCTCGTTAAATACGTATAGAAACTATAATAATTTAAACTGTGATCAGTTGCTGAGGAACATGGATTTGGTTTTAAATCAATCAGGCTCTTCAATGAAAACGGTTGCTTAAATTGTTAAAGTCTTTCACTCCCCATTTAAAAGGAGCACCAGTCTGTTTGCTGAACAGGATTTAAGAACTGCTTGCCATTTTATATGTAGCAATTTTGTCCAAGGCCAGCTCCTTTTGTTGCTGCTGATATGCGTAACTTTTTCCGTAAATATCGCTTCTCAAAAATCTTTTTTTTTTTTTTCATTAATGACTGAATTGCAGAGGTGATTACATCAGAGTTATGAGATACTATCCCCGTTCATTCTTTTCCATAGTACCATATTGTTCAATCATCTCACTCCACCCAACGCTGATCCGCTGTTCTGAAACTGATAACCCAGAGTTGGTCAACTCAGAGTGGAGGGTTGAACTCAGAGTTTGTTAGCCCTGCTTCTTGAAATAGGCCCATGCTCTTTAAATATCGTCCAACATCAAATGTTTGTATTTAATTTTTGTAACTTTTTATTTATTGATAAGAGATCTTACAGGCTAAACAAGACAAGACAGAGGACATTACCCTGGGTGGGGTGATTTTTTTTTTTAAATAATTGATATTTTAGCCATGACAAGTTAGAAAGTGAAAGTGTTTAAAGGTCAGTCCGGTACACTGTGTGTTTGGAGCCTGTTGTGATTGTGAAGCTTTTGTATGAAGGCATGCGCTTCAACAAACACCTTACAATATGTGTTGTTGTTCCTCATCCATCTGTACATTGCTCATGGTTTGAAATGTCAGGCAGTTAATGTGTGTTGCTAGTTAAGGTGAAGGTGAGGTCATGGTTGACTGTGTGTAGCCCACTGAGCGGATGCTGTTACAGGCTGACAGGCTTAATGCTCTGTTCCACACTCCACCAGGGCTGGACAATTCAATAAATAACCATAAATAGTTCTTAATCTTTGAATTTCTTTAATTGTTTTTAAATCACAAAGAGAAGATATACCTATTTCATTAGATGCAATATATCAGCTTTAATAGT
Organism: Ammodytes marinus; assembly: GCF_949987685.1. Classification (NCBI taxonomy): domain Eukaryota; kingdom Metazoa; phylum Chordata; class Actinopteri; order Uranoscopiformes; family Ammodytidae; genus Ammodytes; species Ammodytes marinus. The sequence goes on from NC_137212.1 coordinate 31,719,430, forward strand.
TGAGCATATTTACAGTACGAAACTTGTCCGTGAACTATGAGGGCAAAGAAATAAAATAATCCTTCATTAAACATCATTGATTGATTACATACTACATCCGACGATAAAAAGAATCTAATTAGGATGCAGTAGGCATACTATTGGGACATACTTTACTCTCTTATTTCATCATAACATTGCGCCTTGATCTTGCCTCTTGCTTTTAGATCCGTCGCATCCCCGTTTGTTTTCATATGGAGGCTTCGTCGATGTTACGTCACTTCACGTGCGCACTGGATTGTGGGTCAGAATCGCCCAAATAGGATGCACTTTTCAACACTAACAATCTTGGTCGCATGAAGTAGGACATCCGGGTACTTCTAACCATCCTAAATCTGGCCATAAGAATCGGGACATCCTAAATCTTTTTTCTACATACTATATAGTAGAAAGTATGCGATTCGGAACGCAACCAAAGTTCATACAGATGCACTGACAGCCACAAGCTAATGGAAACGGCGTGTTCACAATAGGGATGGCCATTTAGAATTTTTTCTTTAACCGGTTAACCACAAGAATTAACGGTTATTAACCGGTTAACCGTTAAGATTTAATGTAGCCTATTTATTGTGAAATACATGAAACATTATAGCAGGGCTCCCGACCTTTTTTTGTTCCAAGGACCTGCATATTAATTTAAAAACAATTCAGGGACCAGTAGCCAATTTAGATGCCTACATTTTGACATTCACGCGGCACCTTGTCTGTTGTGAGAAGAGGTCTAGTATGCGAATGTAGGAGCAGAACGTGAAATAATTGACTGAAAAGGGACATTTACACTCACACACAGGCTTAGGGGATGGGTAGTGCTGAGCACGGGACAACATTTTGAAAGGCCGTAGTATTGATAAGGTCCGACGTTATCAGTACTGCATAACGCTTTTGTTTCTGACGGATTTTCTCTATTGATCCTCCTCGCACACAAGCATGGCAGACCTCTCTGTGTCTGTGCAGGGGCACTCACTGTCTGTCTGTCACTCTCTCACACTCACTGAGACGGTGATAGATGCAGAACAGCAGGGTTCGACATAACGTATAGCCCGATGGTCCGGGGCCAGTAAAATCATATGCAGGGCAAGTTGATTGGCCAGTCACTGTCCCGCCCGGGCCAGTGACTGGCCAATCACAGTTCAGTATCTTTTTGTAGACTTCATCATGGTTCATTGAAATGCGCGTTGAGAGTCGGAATGAAAGCAGTGTTTATTTAAGACTCAATATAATAAACCTAATATAAAATATATTTTTTAATGAAAGGCCAGTGGACAACCGATGCGTGGGCGTTTTGACAGGCGGAGCAACAAGCGGGTGCACTCTCGCTCCGTTGGCAGAGCTGCCTACCGTCCGCCTGCGAGTCGACAAATCAATCGACTTGCTTTGCCCCCTTTCTTTCTTCCCACAGCAGAGGTTGAGGTGCAAAAAATGATAACTGCGCTTTTCCTTTATCTGCCGCCGTAATGTTGCAGTATTTGCATCCAAGCCCCAATGGTAATACAAATGAGAGGCTTTATTTAAACGCTGTGAATGCGTCTCCGGTGATTGTGTCGGTTGTAGACAGAAACCAACGGAGGGACTCCGCTCACTGTACAGTTCCTATAGTCGCGCAGTTTGGCACTGTGTTTTCAGGCTCGAGACATTCAATCAGATCGCGGAAGTCTTTCCCATTGAAATCGCTAACGGGGAGAATATCCCCGGTTATTATTTTAGCCACAAACCACAGTTCATCTGCGCGGCGGCTCACTCGCTGGCGAGATCACACGGTGAAACGCTGCTGTGATCGGACGAAGGCATTGTGTGTTTCTAAGGTGATTTAACGTCATAGTCTTAGACGAGCGTTTAACTTATGCTGCATATTTTGCACTGCATTGTTTTTTATCAATAGTTTGAAAAAATGGTCCCACACCGGACTCTTATGTGAAGCTGACACTTCATGGAGAAGTGACACTCCTGCAGCGCGCTCACGACCAGACGTGAACTCACATAGCCTACACGGTGAAATCTCCCATTAAAAAAACGGCATAACCCACTGATTTTCGGATTTCTATTCTATTTTTAAAGTCAACTTGAGCGCAAGTGGAAAACCGGTCATTCGGTCGACACATTCACATCCCTAATGCATATAGAGAAAGTAATAAAAACAGCCTACCACACCACAAAGAATGATCAGACCTTCATCTCTTTTTTTTTTTAATGTTTGAACATGATTTCTGCAGGTGAACTATTCATTAAACTGCCCAAATTCAAGAATAAAAACAACCATCAAACTACTGGACTTTAAAATAATGGCCGACTCTTTCAACATACTTTCAGTTGTAGGCTTCTAATTCAATATGTTTGCCTGGTTTTATATTATGTGTATGAGCAATATCAACATTTCATATAATTAACTAAAAGAAAAATAACCAAATCTAAAGGGAATACTGTTACAGTATATTCCCTTTAGATCTGGTTATCTTTCTTTATTTTTCTAATACAGGTATTATAATTATTGACACTAAATTATGAAGAAAAAAAAAGTGTGCAGGGCCAGTGAAAATATACAAGGGGCCAGTAAAACTCGGATCCGCGGGCCAGTAGGAAAAAAAAGTTATGTTGAACCCTGCAGCATCCACCTCAAGAAGGCTAATGCGCTATGTTAAGCTAGCGGGAGCCCACGCTGTTAATTAAATTATACAAACACATGGCAGGGGAGTGTTGTGACCATAAGTTGTGACTGGCTATCTTTCTGGGAGCGTACCATGGACCTATTGTAAAGTTGAGAGTAACCTACACAACTCTTTTCATTCTTTACCGACAGTTGGCATTCTTACATCCGGTTTTGCGATATCAAAATAAGAGTCCGGATTTCAGAGAAATTAAGATGATTTAATTTTTTTTAACCGTTTAACCTTTAGTATTAACCGGTTAAAGATCTTCTTAATGGTTAACCAGTTAACCATGGACATCCCTAGTTCACAATCAAAATGCAGCAAAAGATGGAGGCTACTGTGGAGCTACTCGGGGCTAATGGCTAAAAATAACACTTAAATCAGTGAAAACATTAGTTTCAAAGTTTGACTTCTACACTATTAGCTTCCAATCCTTTGTCCTGTTAAAAACGAGGCATTACTAGACAGCTGTGGTTAAATAGATTATTATGAACTAAATCTGGATGCTTGTCCCAAAGCTAATAGCTATACACACCAGTCAGGCAAAAATACCATTAAAAACATTTCTTTTAGTTTCACCGTTTGAAAAAAAGCACAAGTAGCTTCCTATCCGTTGTGTTATTAAAAACGAGGCATTTGACTGCTGTGGTTAAGATAAATTAGTGGATTATGAGCAATTGGCTTCTGTGTTGTTTCATGCAACATTCAGCATGCTTTGCTGTACTACAGGCATCTTGTCGCTTAGCAGGGAAAACAACATGGCCGTGAAGGAATATTTTTCCAGAGGATCTCGGGGCCGTGGACCAATAAGAAATAGGGGGGTGGGGTTATCATAGACTATTGCACGGTGGAAGTTTCTGGTTACTAATGTGGGGGAGGTGGCTTTCCCGTTTTTGACGTCAGAAACTGAGGGGCCACTCACACTAGGGCCGTGGCCCCGTGCCCGAGCTCATCTGCATACTAAAGTCTTGAACGTTTGGCTAGTGTGACCACGCCATCCGTATTCCAGCACGGAACAGCCCCGGCACACTTGGGAGAGGTGTGCCGTGGCCAAAGTACAGATGCTAATGAGATGACACGCGCACGGATACGCAACGTGAGCTGGATGACGTAGTCCTTGCGTGACCCTTCTTTCTTTATAGGTCCATGCCCTTCTTCCCCACAACAAACATTTTAAACTATGGCGGCAAGCGGTTCACGATTGGGTTTACGTTGGTGCGATAGTGAAGTTGAGTGTTTACTTGAAATTTGGGCCGACGACAGCATTCAGTCGCAGCTGGACACCAGACATAAGCATTTGGAGGTGTTTGGTGCAATACGTGACTATTTAGAACATCGTGGACACCACCAAACTATGGTACAGTGTCGGGACTAGGGATGGGTCCGATCCAGTATCGGTATCGGGTCCGATATGGCCGAAATCTGCGTATCGGATATCGGACTGACAGCTCCGATATTAAAATCCGATTTTTTTTTTTTTATATATAATTTTTTTTTTTTTTTTTTTTTTTTTTTTTTTTACTATGTAAGAGCGAACATGCGCCGACGTTAGGTGGAGGGAGAGAGGACATTACTTTAAAATTTGACATACAGTACATATCAGTTTGTTAGCCAGTGAGCTAACCAAAGCTAATCCAAGTCAAGGAAGTGGAGAGGCTTGTGACAAATTCAGCCAATGTAAAATACAGCCAGAGAGAGGAAGACTGTTTAGACAAACAGACCACCACATATTCTAGTGAGACAGAAGTGATCATTGAGAAGGATTTTTTTTGTGTGACTCTATAATTCTGCCTTTAAGATAAACCTATATGCATTTGTGTATATTTATTGCTCTTTTAAATTAGAATTGCTTAAGCCTTCCTAGCCTAATACATAACATCACCACCAACAAAAAAATTATGTTATATATTAATAGCCATTATGATATCGTATCGGTCAGTATCGGTATCGGCCGATATCCAAACCCCAGGTATCGGAATCGGATCGGAACTAAAAAAAGTGGATCGTCCCATCCCTAGTCGGGACAAAGCTAAAAAGCTGAGGTTCCAATACCTCAGAGTGCGGGACGCACTCCGCAGGTCAGGCTCCTCTTCTGACGAAAAGGACAAGTTTCCCTGGTACGTCGCTGTCGACCAGATAATTGGCCATAAACCAAGCAGCAAGCCGAGAGTTTTGGAGTCGAATCCAGTGTTCACCAGGTTGGAATTCCCGACGGAGGACAATAGACCTGAAACTCCATTGAACGGTGAGTAATGTTAGACTGTTAACTTTAGCTTCTATGGCGCATATTTATTTAAAAATGGGTCTTCTGTGTGGTTTGCTTAACGTCTGATCTGACGAGATTTAGCATTTGCTTGCATTTTAATAATATTTTGCATGTCGGTAGTAGCATTGTAACGGAGTAGTTACTGCCTGTGGGCCTCATTAGCCTGCTCAGCTAACATAACTAGCAATGTTACATACATTTAAAATGAACAAATTGTTTTCCCAGGGGGAAAACTCCCCCAGAAGGTCACTTGAGTACCTGTTAACAATGTTTATATTTACTTTGACAATTCTCCCCCCCGCCCCCCCTTTGCTTTGATAGGGTCATCACTGTCCGAGGAGGAGGAAACCACAGGCCTTGCAAGGAGCCCTTCTGTTGCCAGCTCAACAACTTCAAGCACCGCTTCTACGGCCAGCCCGCCTGTGACGAGGCTTCCAACCTCCAGCAGGATGAGGAACAGGACCACCACACGCAGTGAGACCACTGGCGACCCCATGGCAGCCTTCCTCCACCTCCAGAGGCAGCAGCATGCTGAGCACATGGAGGCGGACCAGTCGTGAGATGGAGATGTTCGGTGGGTGGATGTCGTCCCAGAGGGAGATGGATGAGCGACGACACCAGGAGAACAGGCACATGTTCAACCGGCTGTATGCTGCTGTAACCAGGGTGAAACAGCGTTTTTTAGTTGTGTTGAAATGTCACCAATGCTGATTTAAATGTACCAGTATGTGTTTAGGTACATTTGTTCCTGTTCCTACGTTGATGTGTTTTTGTACCTGTACTGTAGCTTTAAGAGAGGTCCGTGTTTTGTGACGTGTGTGCGGCGCCAAAGCTCAGAATGCTTTTTACTGTCTGAGCGGAGGTATGTTTGTTGTGTTTCTCGTCATATTTTAGCATATAGGTCGTTTTGTGTACAATGAAAATGTTTAACTTGCAGCTTTATGTGTTAGAGATTAAGTCTGTAAACATGCTACAGCGCTGTTTTAGCAGCTAGCACTTAGTAAATGCACTTTTTGAGAGTTTTTGTTGTGTACATGTGCGTCCGGGTATTATAGTGTTTCCCCGTGTGTTTGTTTGTTTGCTAGGAGGGAATGTGGTCCCGGCTACGACAGTTATATGTGACACGTTTTTCTGTTTGGCTCATACAGGTATGAATGTTTTATCTGTTTATGTTATTATCAATGCTGGTTATATTTACATTTGTGAAGTGAATCTAGTATGTTATTTTATTTATTTTCATATTATTTTATACATCGTCAGAATGCTTTTTACTGTCTGAGCGGAGGAGGGAATGTGGTCCCGGCTACGACAGTTATATGTGACACGTTTTTCTGTTTGGCTCATGCAGATCCGAATAAATGTGAACAGCCAGACTCCATTGTGGTCAAGTCTCCCGTCTCCCATCCTTCCATCCATTCACACCCCCCCCCCAGAACACAACGCAGATGATCACACCGTTAACGGATGTGCACTTAGATATTAATATACATGATAAGAACTGTTGCACACCCGTTACATTGGTGCCGTGACCTTTCAAGGATTGGTTTAAAGGACGACATCACCTCGTTCGCCAAGGAAGCTGCTGCCACTGGCCTTTTGTGGTACTGAGGTATTTCCGTAGAGAGTGCTCAGGGTTTTATTTTGTTTTGAATGGACAATTTATTTTTTTATATAGGCCTATCCACATGTGTCGATGCTGAATGAAGTAGGTGTTTGCACATTGTGGACTTTTTGTACCTTCTCAGTGAACTGATTGAGTGCTAAAAAAAAAAAAAAAGAAAAAAAAAAGGGCAGTTTCAGCACATTTGTTAATTGTAAAGTGAAGTACTGATTTAATGCTGTATACATGTTTGCCAATTGATATGCTCTTTTAGTACTGTCATTTCGTGCTCCCAATTTATCCATTGTGATTTCATTGAACAGTTTTTTTCTTTCATTGTGTTGATAAAGTGGCATTTAATATGGCAGAGGGCAGAACATACTCACTGGGTAGTGGGGGTGATGATGCTGAGCGCGTTTCTTTTGAGTGCCAGTTTGGTGTGGGGAGGGGATTTTTGAATCAGCCCTCAGAAACCAGAACACCAGGGCCTGGAGTCACAGCGTTGGGCACCCCCCAGTTGACCTCAACTCGGTATGTAGACCGTGCCATGCCGAGCCACTTCAATCAGAACCCGGACTTAGGTTCGCTCATTACACAGTTAGCTGAAAAGCTGGGTGAGTCCATTACAGCTCAGCTACAGGCTGATAGGAGCACAAACAGCACGAGTATTCCTCTGCCAACAGAGACGACACTTCCTAATGTCAGTGTAGTGCTACAATCAGCCGCAAAGGAGCCTCCCTTATTCAGGGGCGACGGCTCGGATAAATTTACAGTTCACGAGTGGGAAAATCTCATGACCCTGTATTTAAAGAGACGTGCCATCCCAGTTCACGAGCAATCACAAGAGATTCTGGCAAAGCTTATGGGCAAAGCAGGAGATGTGGTGAGAGTAAAGCTGCGTAACACATCTATCAATCACGCTACAAATCCACATGTAATTTTTGATACTCTGAAACAACATTTCAGTGAACTGTCATACTCAAGCATGCCCCTGTCAGATTTCTATAACACGCTGCCCACACCAGGTGAAGATGCTATGGAGTACTGGGTTAGGCTAAATAAAACGGTGGATGTAGCTAACGAATGCTTGAAAAGGCAGGGTCGTAGCATTGATGACCCGGGCCATGAGGTCAGCATGATGTTTATCAAACACTGCCCAGACCAGTCTCTTTACAGTGTTTTCAAGTTCAAGTCTGCTGACAAATGGTCGGCCTGTGAAATTCAAGATAGGCTCGATGAGCACATGCAGGATAAGAAATCAAGATCTGCAGCTGCAAGACCACTAAAGCCAAGTGTTGTAGAGCACAGAGCTCATTCGTGCCACATACCTATGCTTGAAGAGGCACCTCTCTTGAACACTGCTGCTCCACCGAGACAGCCTCCAGCCCCTTTGACCACTGCTGGTGTCGACAATGATTGCATGAAGAGTTTGGTAAACCTGTTGGACCGGCTGGTCACAGTGCATACCCAAGTGCCTTCCAACCCCGGCACCCAAGCTGCCATGCCACGCTCTTTCCAGAGAGTGTGCAGGGTCTGTGGGGCTCCTAATCATTCCACTTTGTCACACTGTAAGCAGGAGAACCTGTGTTTACAGTGCTTGTGTCCCGGTCACTGGAAGAGGGACTGTCCTCAACGGACGGACCAGCACCGCTTTCAGCACAATGGCCGTGCTGGTAACCACAACCAGCAGCCTAACCAGCGCCGCTCTCAGCCTGATGATAGCGCTGGTGGCCAGTCTCAGCAGTTAAACTGTTAAACCCACACCTTGAGGGGCCCGGTGTGGGTAACGTGAATGGAACCCCTTCTGAAACCTGTGACCTAGCTCAGTTATATGAAGAGAGCTGTGCCAATGCACCTAAGGGTACAAAAATAGCCATTCAAGCTACCCAGAGAATCAAAGCTTTCGGAGAGCTGTTCTATGCTCCAGTCCTCGTCAACCACAGTGTGCAGCTTAAGGGCATGTGGGACTCTGGCTCTATGGTATGTAGCATCAGTGAAGAAGCAGTAGAGAAGCTCAGATGTGCTGATGTTTTGCCAGATAAGCAGTACCCCGAAGAGAACATTGTCTTGATTGGTTGTGGTGGTCTGAAGACCCAGCCTGAGGGCTTTTATGACTTGGAGATGCAGCTGTATGGTGTTCCATGTATTGTATCCACTTTGGTTGTGTCTGGCCAGCAGGATGATCTCATATTGGGCTCGAATATCATCAAATATGTCACTCATGTCCTGAAAGGTGGTGACGAGTACTGGGATCTTGCATCTTTTCATGACCATCAATCTGACCCCGAGATCGGTCACTTCTTGTCCATGTTCACAAATGTCGAGCGCTGGAAGGGGAGCGCAGTCCCTGAGAAGATAGGAACGGTTAAGCTCACCCAGGCTGTGACCCTCCTACCCAAGCATGAACACTTGGTTTGGGGCAGACTCCCTGCCAAGTCGCCTATGTCACCTGGCAGCACTGTTGTCGTGGAGCAGACCAACTCAAAAGCCATGCCACGAGGTGTCCTAGTGGGTCGTCTTGTCACACCTCTCTGGGGTGATAGATGGGTGCCAATGACTGTTGTGAACCCATCTGACAAAGCGATTACACTGAAGAGGAATTACAAGTTGGCTGATGTGTTCCCGTGCTTGGCAGTCGAGGATCTTGATGTTTTCCAGGGCTCACAGGCAGCTTCGGAGAAAGAGCAACCTGACACTGAGAAACGACAGCATGATGCTTCTTCCGGTGCTAGTCTTTCATCCCAGTCCGGCAAAAGTCTGTCAGAGTTGGGTCTGAGCGACGTCGATGTAGCCTCATGTCAGGTTAGCGAAGCTTGTAGGTCCCAGCTCGAGCAACTGATAACTGACTATCAAGACATCTTCTCCAAGCACTCGCTTGACTGCGGTGAGGTCAAGGGTTACGCACACCGCATCCGTCTCACTGACGATCGCCCGTTTCGCTTACCATACAGGAGAGTCCCTCCAGCCCACTTTCAGAAGTTGAGGCAGGCTCTCACTGATATGGAGGAAAAGGGAATCATCAGAAAGTCCACAAGCGAATATGCGTCTCCTTTGGTGATGGTGTGGAAAAAGGATGGTGGGTTGCGGGTTTGCAATGACTTCAGGTGGTTGAATGTCAGAACCATAAAGGACGCACATCCCCTGCCTCACCAGTCAGACTGTCTCGCTGCCCTTGGTGGCAACTGCTTCTTTAGCACGATGGACCTCACCTCTGGCTTCTTCAACATTCCGATGCATGAAGACGACAAGAAGTACACAGCTTTCACGACCCCTCTCGGGCTGCATGAATACAACCGCATGCCACAAGGTCTGTGTAATAGCCCTGCTTCCTTCATGAGGGTGATGACTGGTATCTTTGGCGACATGAACTTCACAAAGCTTCTGTGTTATCTTGATGACCTTCTTGTCTTTGCCCCAACGGAGGAAGAGGCTCTGTCCAGACTCGAAGCAGTGTTTCAGAGGTTGCGGGCGAACAACCTGAAACTGGCTCCTAAAAAGTGCCACCTTCTGCAGAAGCAAGTCCGGTTCCTTGGCCACATCATCAACGGTGGGGGTGTGTCCGTCGATCCAGCCAAGGTGGAAGTAATCAACAGCATGCAGGTACAAGACCTCATGGATGCAGATGGATGCACGCCTTCTGTTCGAAGACTCAGATCATTCCTCGGCATGGTGTTCTACTATCAACACTTTATCCCCAACCTGTCTTCCACTGCAAAGCCGCTGTTCGCACTTACAGCTGGTCAGAAGAGGCGAGGGAAGTCAGCTAAGGGTAGAAAGCCCCAATCGGCCTACCGTAAGCTCACTGCTGCGGATTGGACAGAGGAATGTGCAAGCGCTTTTGAACACATGAAGGCCAGGCTGTTGGACTGCGTCATGCTGGCTCATCCGGACTTCGATGAACCATTTATCTTGTCAACAGATGCGTCTTTGGATGGACTTGGTGCGGTGCTCTCCCAAGTGCCCCGAGGAGAATCCAAGGCCAGACCGATTGCTTTTGCGAGCAAGACCCTCAGCGCATCACAGCGGAAATATCCAGCTCACAGGCTGGAGTTCATGGCCCTGAAATGGAGTGTGTGTGAAAAGTTCAGTCACTGGCTGAAGGGTCATAGCTTCACCATTTGGACTGATAATAATCCACTTACTTACCTTCTAACGAAGCCGAAGCTGGACGCATGTGAGATCCGCTGGGTGTCTAAGCTGGCGTCGTACACCTTTGATCTCAAACACTTACCTGGGAAGAAAAATGTGGTGGCAGATGCCTTGAGTCGCGATCCCTTTGCGAGAACCATTGGCCAGAGGCTGCTTAAGGAGCCATATTCCACTCTGACTCAGGAAGCCAATGAGGTGGAAGAGGATTCTGTGCAGGATGTTTTCAGGCTCAGCTGCCAGTCTCAAACCCTCAGACTGGAAAACCATCCACTACCCAGGGCGGGGTATGACACAGCCGAGATCAGAGCTCTCTGTCAGGCCCACTGTGCCTGGAATGACACAGCAGAGTCCAGGGCACTCTTCTTAACACAAAAAGTCCAACAACTCTCAAGTGGTCAAGATGCGCTGCCCATGTTCTCTGCCCAGGAGCTACAGCTGGCTCAAGAACAAGATCCAGTTATCTCCAAGGTGTTGCCCTTTGTTTCTGCCAGGAGACGACCGTCTAGGCGAGAAAGGCATGGTGCTGACTCAAAGGTCCTCAGATTGTTGAAGCAATGGGACAGGCTGGAAGTCCATGATGGAGTTCTGTATCGGGTCTCAAGAGATCCTGTTTCCAAGCAGCGACGATCCCAATATGTGTTGCCTCAGAGTCTAATGGTCAAAGCATTGTCCGGCATCCATGATCTGGCAGGTCATCAGGGCCAGGACCGTACTCTTTCGCTTGCAAGACAGCGTTTCTATTGGCCTGATATGGAAAAGGATGTGAGGGCACATGTAAAATGCTGTCAGAGATGTGTGTTTGGGAAGTCACCGGAACCAGCTGCTCGCGCTCCTCTGGAAAGCATCAAGAGCTCAGCTCCAATGGAGTTAGTGTGCATGGATTTCTGGACTGCCGAAGACAGCAAGCAGCGGTCCGTTGATGTTTTGGTGGTCACCGACCACTACACCAAACTCGCTCATGCCTTCCCTTGTGCCAATCGAACGGCAAAGCAGGTCGCAAGGAAGCTTTGGGATAATGTGTTCTGTGTTTATGGTTTCCCGGCGAGGATACATTCTGACCAGGGCGCCAATTTCGAGAGCAACCTGATTGCGGAGCTCCTCCGTTTGGCTGGTGTTGCAAAATCCCACACGACAGCTTACCATCCGATGGGCAATGGGGGAACCGAGCGATTCAACCGCACCTTGGGCAACATGCTGCGCGCCCTTCCCCTAAAGGAAAAACAGCAATGGCCACAACAAGTCCAGACCCTCACGTTCGCATACAACGCCACCGTCCACGAGACGACGGGTTATGCTCCATTCTTCCTCATGTTTGGGCGTGTCCCTAGACTGCCTGTGGACGTCATGTTCAGGCGGGTTCTGGACGACCCTGAAGTTGCTGACTACGACACATATGCAAAATCCCTGCTTTCTGGCCTGAAAAGTGCTATGGAGATCGCTCAGAAACATACTTCCTCTGAGCAGCAGCACCAGACCCGACAATACAACAAACGAGCCAAGGGCACCTTCCTGTCAGTGGGAGATCGTGTGTTGGTATCAAATAAAGGGGAACGAGGAAAGAGGAAGTTAGCCGACAAATGGGAAGATGGAGTGTACACAGTGGTTGGAGTGAATCCAAGTATCCATGTCTACAAAATACAGGATGCTGTGGGACACACAAGAGTTGTGCACAGGAATCTCTTACTGGAAGTGAACTTCTTGCCTCTCCTTGGATTGGACCAAGCCGAGTCTGCTGATGCAACCGATCAGTCGTGGGCTGAAGAGGAGTCTGACGAGGAAGATTGCGTCTCTGATGATGATGTGATGGCTTCAGTGTCTGGAGAATTGACTCAGGGTGAACATGCCCAGGACGTGTCAGATTCCAGAGATGAAGAGGAGCTCTCAATCTCATCACTTGACGACTCACCTGAGTCAGAGTTGGCTGTTGCAGAAGAGCATGCTCAGCCTAGTCCAGCACTCAGTCCTGCTGCTGTTATCGATGACTGTCCATCCATCTCAGTCGCTCCGCACAGAGACACACCGCCAGCTCAGCATGCTGACACCTCAGGTCGCACTGACTCTCATGCACACGCTGAGGATGACGGCACTGTCAGAACACGTGCTGGAAGATTGGTGAAATCAGTGAACAGATTGATAGAATCTATGGTTCAGAAACCATTGTTTGAAAGGTCCAAGTTTTTTATTGACGGCCGTTCCCAGCTGTTTTAAAAGTTGGGCGTGACTAAGTGTTCACTAAAGTGCTTATGTGATGCATTTTCAAAAGGGGCCAACTATGAGGTTTTATACACCTGCAAATGTCTATGGACTATGTATTTTAGGCCAAATGCTGTGTGACGTACGAGGCGTCACATTAAACTAAGGGGAATCTAGAGATTTGATCAACCTCTTTCTTTCCTAAACCTTGTATTAAGGTAGCTTTCAAGTTGACTATGTGGACTAGGTCCATTGTTCATTTGTGCCAGGTTGTGTCAGTGATAGACTTTTGTATGCCTGAGAAGACATCCTTAAATCAGGATGTTGGTGAATTTCAGGAGGGGTGTATGTAACCAGGGTGAAACAGCGTTTTTTAGTTGTGTTGAAATGTCACCAATGCTGATTTAAATGTACCAGTATGTGTTTAGGTACATTTGTTCCTGTTCCTACGTTGATGTGTTTTTGTACCTGTACTGTAGCTTTAAGAGAGGTCCGTGTTTTGTGACGTGTGTGCGGCGCCAAAGCTCAGAATGCTTTTTACTGTCTGAGCGGAGGTATGTTTGTTGTGTTTCTCGTCATATTTTAGCATATAGGTCGTTTTGTGTACAATGAAAATGTTTAACTTGCAGCTTTATGTGTTAGAGATTAAGTCTGTAAACATGCTACAGCGCTGTTTTAGCAGCTAGCACTTAGTAAATGCACTTTTTGAGAGTTTTTGTTGTGTACATGTGCGTCCGGGTATTATAGTGTTTCCCCGTGTGTTTGTTTGTTTGCTAGGAGGGAATGTGGTCCCGGCTACGACAGTTATATGTGACACGTTTTTCTGTTTGGCTCATACAGGTATGAATGTTTTATCTGTTTATGTTATTATCAATGCTGGTTATATTTACATTTGTGAAGTGAATCAAGTATGTTATTTTATTTATTTTCATATTATTTTATACATCGTCAGAATGCTTTTTACTGTCTGAGCGGAGGAGGGAATGTGGTCCCGGCTACGACAGTTATATGTGACACGTTTTTCTGTTTGGCTCATGCAGATCCGAATAAATGTGAACAGCCAGACTCCATTGTGGTCAAGTCTCCCGTCTCCCATCCTTCCATCCATTCACACCCCCCCCCCCAGAACACAACGCAGATGATCACACCGTTAACGGATGTGCACTTAGATATTAATATACATGATAAGAACTGTTGCACACCCGTTACACTGCCATCAAGCCCTCACACCCTCACCGACATACAACCCCGATGGACGCCTTCTGTCACGAGGACAGTCCACCACCGCCCGACTACCACCACTTATGAGGCAGAGTTTTGAAGCCCTGCAGCTTGCAAATTTAAAGCCCTCATAGACTGCCTCAAAGACTGCCTTTTATATTTTATTGTGTGTGTGTGCATTTATATTTTATTGTGTGTGTGTGCGTGTGTGTGCATTTATATTTTATTGTGTGTGTGCATTTTCCTATCTTTTTAATTTTGTTACCTTATGATGTTTTGCACCATCAGTACAAACCACACCAGCACAACTTGAGGTGTAGGTTTGTGTAGCATTTATTCTCTACCTTGCACATTTCATTTTTAAGAGTGCCTTATTTAAAATGTGTACTGTTTGCTTATATTTCAATTTGTATTGTTTGCTTATTCTTCAATAGTTTTATACTTAATTTAATTTCTATTTGTAAATAAAAGTGTTTTTCAATTTACCAATCTCTGGTCAGTTATTTGTAAAACTGCCTGACATTTGTGAAGCAGGATACAGCATCAACCTTTTATCCTAGATTTATTTAAGTACTAAGCAAACGTAAAAATATATTAATCTCATGTATAGAAACCCGTAAAACATTAAGGTGCACAATTTCATAGTTGTATACCATGAAGGTCCACACATTTCTTGGAAATAACTCTTTATTATCAGACATATCACAATATAGCAGCATAACAAAGTTCAAGGGCCATCATTCAGTATAAACAAGTCCTACAGACCTGTAAATTAAGCACACAAAGCATCTCTTGTGGTGTTTGATGTGGTATTAGCACAAACATTATTGCTATCAGGTCCCACACTGTCCTCTTGCACACTGGTGTCGTCGTAGTCCGCACTGTTGTCTTCACAGAAATTGTGAAGCACGCAACAGGCTGAGATGATGGTGTTGATGTTATCGATGCGACAATCATATCTCTTCATAAGGCACCGCCATCTTCCCTTCAGACGACCAAATGCCCTCTCCACAGTCATCCGTGCCCTGCTGAGACGGTAGTTGAAGGCAAGCTGGGCAGGGGTACTTTGTTGGTTCTCAGGGTACGGCTTCATCAACCATCGCAGAAGAGGATAGGCGGAATCTCCTAGCATCACCACAGGCACGTTCACTCCTTGAAAGCTCTCGGTGATGTTAGGGAACAGGGTACCACTCTGACTACGCTCATACAATGATGAATTACCAAACACTCTGGCGTCATGGACTTTGCCGGGCCAGCCCACATTGATATCCCAGAACCGAAGTCTATGGTCTACCACACCTTGCAGGATGACAGAGTAAAAATATTTGCGGTTATAGTAGTCTGCAGGGCTGATAGGCGGGGCTAAAATCCCAATTTGAGTCCCATTGATAGCCCCTCCACATTGTGGGAAACCCCAGCAGTCTAGGAAACCGTGAATAATGTCTTTCAACTCATGTTCAGAGGGCATTCTGATGTACAGGTGTATCATCTCAGTAACAATGACCACAGCAACATGATTGGCTATGGTAACTGCAGTAGAATGGCCAATTCCAAATAAATGGGAGATGGTCCTGAAGTCCACATTTGTTGCCAGTCTCCAGATGCAAATCCCCACACGTTGCTCCACGGACACTGGTTTCCTGAATATGGTTTGCAGTCTTTTAAGGTGTGGTCTGAGGATGTGGCACAACTGCTGGAATGTGGTCTTTCTCATTCGGAAATTTCGTAATCCGTCCAGCTGGTGATAATATGTTCCCACCACACTCCACCTCTCGCGAATCCAAGTGGTCCTGAGGAAAAAAGGAAAATATAATGAAAATACAGCAGAAATTCAAGAGAAAAAAGTAAATTGATTTAGAAAATAAGGATGCATTTTACAGGAAAAACTTGCCGCCAATCACCACAAGTTATTTCCCGGGGTCTGGGAAACAATACACACTGTGATGTTTACCAATGTTACCTATTAGGGATTATGTGCTAACTATACTATGTATTTTGGGGAACTCTTATCTTAAATAGACAGGTCAAAACCGAATTAGAAAATTAAAAAAGTAGAGCATTAATAGGCCTACCTAATAAATAAATGAAAACGTGAGGCTGCATGTAAAGGGTTCTGCCTCCTCATCGACAATGACGGCACGTAACCCATCACATAACGTACGAATGAGCTCAATAGTTATACACACATTGAAAAGTACTGGGAGGGTTTAGGTGTAGATTCGGAAATCTTTGGTTCAAATGCTTAATCTAGTAGGGCTGGGCGATATGACGATATCATATCGTGGACGATATGAAAGTGTCTACCGGGAGCGATTTGGCCATACCGTTTATACCGCGGAGAAAAAAGTTCATGTGGCGGGAGCACAGATAGAACGGGAGGCAGCTGTCCCTCCGAGTCCCTACAGTTACACTGCAGTTACACCGCCGCGCCACACGGGGGCTCTGCAGCAGATTGCTGGGCTGCAATACAGCTTCTCTACCCTCAACAGAAGAAGCCTCATCTGTTGCTCTAGCTGTCTAGCTCCGGTGCGCCATCACTACAGTTAACAAACCAACTCCGTGTCACGGTGGCAGAGCAGCTGGTATTAACGGTCAAAAATGTTATCGGGCAAAGGAAACTTGCTTGCTGCTTCAGCGTGCTGTTGCCGTGACGCAGAGTTGGCTTGTTTTAAGCCGCAAACTACATGGGTTAGCTCTCGTGAGCTAGCTGGCTAATAATGACATCTTTAGCCTACTCGGGGCTTCTCTCCCTTGCTGTTATTGTTGGAGACAGCCAGCAAGGCTGGTTTTATGTAACTTTAAAACATGTCAAACTTGAAAATATTATTTGTGTTGAAGCTGGAGTTAAAGTATTACCAGACATATGCTCATTAGTTAATTTTGACAGCTTTTTTAAATGAAGATGAGCAAATACTGCAGGAAAATTCAAGTCATTCATTATTTTGATATAGGCTACTATATGCTGTCATTTTTATTTTGCACTGACTGACTTAAGCCAGACTGGTGTGGTATTTTGCACCAGTTTTTCTTTTGTATGGAAATTTAAATTCCAAGCAAAAGATGAAAATAATCTAATGTGATTAAAGTTCAGTACGGTTATTGTAATCCATTGAATTTAAAGGAAATATACTATACCGGATATATATCCATATCGTGATATAAAATTACCTATATCGTGATATAAGATTTGGTCCATATCGCCCAGCTCTAACAACTAGTATGGTTCTTACCTTCTTGGGCGGGAATTGTAGTCCGAAAGTAACGCTACGAAGGCCGCCCTCGATTGCTGCTGGCTCCGTAAAAATCTTCTTCGGCGTGCAGCACGATTAGCTGCGAATCTCTGCCTTGCGTAATCGAAAAAACCAGCATTGAGAGAGGGCTGTATCTTAATAGAACGGCTCCAAATGAGCAGCAAAGTCAGGAAAGTGCCAATTGTGTTCTCTGTGTTGATCTCGTTGATGTTCTCCATTGTTGTTATGGCGGCGAGGACGCTTGGTAATGACGTTTATCGTATTACGACGTGATGACGTATGTATGAAGGAGCAATCGTACGGCCTTTGGGAGCAGTGTGACCACGGGCCAACGGGGGGAGTGGGGAGGGGGGGAATCGTGCTGAATCTTCCTGCAGCACGGAACAGGCAAACTTGCCTAGTGTGAGTGCGCCCTGGGAGAATTCTGTCTGGAGTATATTGGGGGGAGGGGTGGAGGTTTTCAGAAAGGGAGAGAGTGAGAAATGGAGAGGGTTTTCTTTTTTTTTGATACTTTGGCAGTCTCTAGGCACACCGTGGACCCATATGTATGTTCAAAAACATCGTAAAAGTGCATTTTGCATAATATGGGACCTTTAACATTGAACTAATACATGGTAGAGCCGTGTTGTTTAGGTCCGGATACTCAGTTTTACAACGATGCCTTGTATTTACGCCTTGCCGGCGGGAGGCTGCCGCCGAAGGTTTCAACACGGGGAAAGCTGAGCGGTTGGGCAAAATCTGTGGCCGAGGGGAGGCGGTTACAACCGCAGCGGTTGGACCAGGAAGCACCTTGCCGCCCACGTGAACTCGCCCAGATTTTGTCCAAACGCTCAGCTTTCCCCTATGGAAACTTTCGGCAGCAGCCGTCCAGCTGCTTGGCGGTTATACAAGGCAACGATGCCTTGGCAAACGGAGTATATTAAACACCACGGCTCTACCATGTATTAGTTCAATGTTAAAGTGTCTGGCATTTAAAAAATATTGAATAATATATTCTACATTAAACACAAACAAGTGGAACCAGCGAATGCAGTCACTTTTTTAGGGGAATTAATTTTTAGACGGAACTGTATTTTTTCTCTCGACTTTTATTCTTCGTAAAAGCTCATATAGAGAGACTATAACACCATTATACATGTTTCTAAGAGAGAAATAAGTGTTGTGCACTTCTGGTCGGGCTATCCTAACGATATGAACACCGAAGCATCTTGCTGTCATTGCCGCCGAGGCAGCAGCAGCTTTTAAAAACGCCGGGCTCACTGGTGGAGTCCTCCAAGGAGGCGGTTGAGAGGGCGGTTGCAGCGCGGCGGTGGGAAAGGGCCTTGATGGTTAGTGTGTCGGTGAGTGTCCACCCTGGTCTGACCTGCATGTGTCTCACTGACTCACCAACCATGGCCTGTGACTGCTCTGTGATAAGACTCTTATCACACACAGACACACACACACACACTCTTCTGATATGTTGTTCAGAGATTATTGGGTCCAGTGGGACGTCAGTTAGCTTACTGCTAGCAGCCTCTTTAGTCTATTTTAGTCAGTGTGGGACTTCTATCCTTTATACCCCCGCAAATATAGGCAAATATCATTATGAATCATCCTTACATTAGTTATAATGCATCTCACATGCCACTCATTCAGGTTTGCTTTGCAATGGTCACCCCACTCTGGGTCTGTGTCCCACTTCGGCCACCCCAGTCAAAATGTCCTGGAAACGCCTCTGATTAAGCCTACTGATATTGTATTGCCAGCATGTTTTTGAACACAGTGACAACAGATGATACAGTTCATTGTGTTTTTGATTTTGCAACGCCTAATTGCCATGTGAAATCCTTCAGACATTCGTCTAGGAAAAGGGATTTTCTTTTACCCATATTTGCCACAACCCCCTTCTTCATCTGAGCCCTCTGATTTTTCTTCCTCTACCTCAGCTGACTCTGTAAGGAAAGCTCTGTTGCATTTCATAGATATTATGCAGTTAGCTTTTTTATGGATATGCAGTGGCCTATTGAATGTGGACCTATAAAACTATTTAGGTATTGACAAACGTCACCTGGCAGCTCTTGCACAGTGGACACGGTGCTGTCTGTCTGCTTCCGGCTGCAGGTGGGGGGGGGGGCTGCGGGCTGCTATCAGACTGCCTGTGTGAGTGAGAGCTGCAGCTTGAGACTCAGTTGTGTTGTGACCTAAACAGCAACATCTACATGTTAAATAGTGTATTACAAGGCTCTCGCTACATGAAGCAAATGCAATTGAGAATACATGTGCGATGCAAACTTACTTGTCTTCTTCCCTGTCTTTCTCCCAGCTAACACGTACTTCTTCATGGTGCAAGCCCAGGGCATCATGTTGAGGGACAATGTGAGGACCATTGGCCAGATGATCCGACTGTACACCAACAAGAACAGTACACTCAATGGGACAGGTGAGTGAGTGACACACTGTAACTAGATTCTGACAACGTGGCTGATTTGCTTTCAGTCTTTCTAGGCATAAAAGGGGCCTATAACATAATCTGCTGATTTGTTGATTTTTCCCAAGCCCCTCTCTTGATCTTAATTAGCAGTATTTTAAACATTTTAAAACATGCAATATTTGAAATATTCGTCTTGAAGAGATTCATTTTATTTTCTACTGTTTAAGAGTACTTGATTGTTTACTTAATTTCTTTTAAATCACAAAGATAAGATATGCACTCTTTCATTAGAGAAACTATCCCAGCTTCAATAGTTGAGCATAGTTGAGCCTTGTCAGCCTAACCCTATGAGATGAAATTTGTAACCTCTAACGGCAAAGCTGTTTGACAAGATAGCTGTGAGTATTATAAATGTAACTGGTACTGTGTAACGGCCTCCACACACATCTTACCTCTACTGCGCGTCTGCGTCTGACTTTTTTTCACCAACCGTGTAATCAACCTAGAGCGGCCACACATCCAACCCCGAACGCACTGCCGATGCCCGTCAGAGGCACGTCTGCAGCAACGCTCCACTTTACCTCAGGAGGCTCGCCTATTTTTTTCTGAGGGACGCGCGTCTCTCTCGGGTCTCGCTGCTTTAACTGATAGAGAAATACTCTGCTGAGTCATATGGACTTCATACCGGCAGCTTTCGCTGTAGTTTCACCATTTCCTGGTGTGTCCCTTTCAAAAGGAAACTTCCAACAAGCGAAAATGTGTCAAAAAAAAGCAATGGGGCGCACAGATTAATGTCCAGACTCAATATTAGACTCAATATAAATCATATGCATCATTAATGACATGAAAGAACTTAATTTTTATTGGGAATTATCTATGAAAACCTTATGTAGAAAGATAGGGCTTTTAGAAGCAGCGCTGCAGCAGCAGCAGCTGCTGAGACGTTCCATGTGTGGCCGAAAAAAGCGCGAGAGAGGCAGCAGTAACGGAAGGCGATGCTCTCCAGAGGTAGACGCAGGATGTGTGGAGTAGGGATGTTAAACGATTCATTATTTGCGTGTCGACGTGTCGGAGGCATGAATCGACAAATCGATCGATTTACTATGCCATTAGAAAAAAGAAAAAAAAGGCAATGTGCATTTTTTTGCGGCAGCAGCACGTAGTTGTGGTGCTGATAAACTGCGCTTTCCTTTAAACAACACTGGTGCCGCTCGCTGTGTGTGTTCAGACTTCATCTGCATCAAAGCCTTTTTGATAATAAAATGAGAGGCTTTAATTTTAAAAACGCTGTCCATGCGTCGGAGGTGAACTTGGCTGAAAACAGAAACTACAGTCCCTTCAATCGCACTGTCAGCTTGCCGAAATGGCTCTGTGTACTATACAAACAGATCGCGGAAGCCGTTCCCATAGACAACGTTAGCGGGCAGGATAGCCCCGGTTATCATTTTATTCAACAAACCACAGAGTTTTTCTGCACGGCGGCTCATTCACTCATAGGCTACTTGCGAGGTCTCCTGGCGATTGTCACCGTCACAGTGCTACTCGCTGCTTTGAATGCTATAACTTTATGCTGCATATGTTGCACTGCACTGTTGACCCACACAGGACATTTAATGCGCGCACATTGCAGAAATGAAGCACCTGCAGCGCGCTCGTGACCACACGTGAACTCGCATCACGGACGTCTCACATGTCCCCAAAACATCTAATAAAGTAAAACACCCGATTTACCGATTTCTATTTTTAGAGTCGTCTTGGGCACGAGTCGAAAATCGAGCCGAGAATCGACACATTGTTCACATCCCTAGTGTGGAGGCCGTAACTTTGTAAGGTTTGATGTAGGGGATGCTGTTTAGAGTGCTCTGTTGATGTTGGTTTATGTTTGTGCAGACTTTCCTGATGGCAGTAACTCCAGTGAGTACCTGGTCCAGCCAACCACATACCTCCCTGAGAACTTCACCTACGGCCACAACCTGCCCTGCCCTGAGAGACTACCTTCTATGAGTGAGTAGTCAAAGACATAAGCTTCCACTGTTCAATCTGAACATTAAAAACTGAACAGTCACGTCTCACGTGGGCCGTTACACTACGCAGACCAGCACGTGCAGCTTCACAACATTGAGTCACGCAGCAGCAAAGAAGAAGAGAGAGAAAGAGAAAAGGGAGAGATAGAGAAAAAGATCGGCATAGTAGCTTACCAGACTGAAGAGAAAGTTGCTCGCGGGTGAGTTATATCATCATGAATCCAGGTGAACGTGAGGAAATTAGATTAAAAAAAAACATCCACTGCGACCGTGCGTTAAATCCCAGGTAAAGTCGGCGAACTTCGGTGAAAGGCAGATGAAGGAAATAAGTCCAAAGATCCTTGATATGTTCATCACAACTTCACGTGAACTAGCATAGGAACTCAGCTATACGAGCTATACCGGTGTTGCGCCGAAAGCTGTGACCTGCCAGAATATCACACATTCTGGCAGGTCACAGCTTTCGGCGTAACACCGGCATGTTGCGCAATACTATGGAATCCCTACTAGGTCAAACTTAGGTGACACTACTGTCAAGCATAGGTGACGTTGCGAAAGTGTGAGGAAGGGAGGAGGGAGAGGAGTGCACTGCAAAAACATTGATTTTGAGACTGCAGTTTTAATTAATAACAAATAAAAATCATAATTTAATATTTTACTGAGTTCATTGTGCCTGTCATAATGTAGGCCTATTAAGGTAAAAGCATGGCTTGCAAAAATAGTGTTGAATAAAATAGAGTTGATAAGCAAATAAGACATGGGAAAATTATCACACTATTGTTAAATTATTTTATTTTATGCATACTTTTACAGTTACAGACAAGTGCCTAAATTAAGTTTAGATTTAAAATTCCTATTTCATTTTAAAATTATAGGTGTAATGCTTCTTTAAAAAAAAATAGTAGAGAAGCAGTGTCTTTGTTTTGGTGATAAATTGTTTAAATCTCTCAGAAATCTCTTCATAATAAGATACGAAAATTGTAATTATTCGTTTGTGTTTTATTTAAATCAGCGGTACAACATTTCATTTAAGGGGGTAGAAATGAATTCCGCGCTTAATATCGTATCGTGATATCAATCGCAATATCGTATCATACTCAAAATTTCATATCGTTACATCCCTAATGCATTGTTAACATCCCATATTTAGAACTGACATTCTTTAGTTATCTTTTTAGTAGGGCTGTCAAAATTATCGCGTTAACGCAGGGTGATTAATTTCTAGAATTATCGGCGTTAATTTTTTTAACGCATTCAACGCATGTGCAGAATGATCCGCCCCGTACATCCCACCGGCAGTGGCGTGCACAGACATTTTGGGGGGCAGGTGCTCAGTGCAAAAAAAAGGGCACAATATATTCAAAACCCCCCCTGGCCTAATGACTTTTAATACCCGGCCACACATAGAGTGTTTCTCAAAGGAATTTGGGAGACTGTGTTTGGGACCCTGGACCTTCTAGGGGTGTCCGGGGGAATGCTCCCCCGGAAGAAAAATTTGAACCTTTTAAAGTAAAATTCATCAATCTGGTGCACTTTGAGAAGAAAGCTAAGGCTAAATCACCTGTGTCAATGTGGGCTATTTAGTACTATTTTCTGGAATAATTTAGAGACACAGAATTACCAAAAAGCAGAAAGAAAAAATGTATGTTTGAAAAAAAACAGTCAGCTTCGGATTTTTTTAAATAATCCCTTATCCCGAATTATGTCTTTGAAGTCTTCGTTAGGCCCCTGATCTCTGTACTAATAATATCCTATTAAGGTAAATACAAGATTACTGCAAGTCTTGTAACATAGAAATAACTTATGGTTGGGACAAAATAATATAATTAGCTTATATAGCTTAATGACTGATTTAGTACCACCAACCCACTTTGCGTAGTTAAAATAAAATGTGTGGACAGCTTTTAAGATATTTCAATAACATTTGAGGTACAGTTCAACATTAAAATTTGAGCTTTAAAAGGCCCTGAACAGTTAACATGACTCTGGTCTTGACTCTGACCTTTCATCTTCATCTTCCTCCTTGCTGCTGGTGGATGCTCTCATCCAGGAGAGCAGAGAGCTGCTCCCCTGGGCTGCCTGCTGTAGCTCCCTTTCTTTTTCCTTTTTTAACCTCTCCTTTCTAGGCATTATACTGCAATTTGTAAATAAAAAGAGACCAACCATATGAATAAGACTGCTTGGTTACATTACAACAAGGCACAAGGCTACTTTTTCTGCAGGCAATTGTGAATTGCCTGTTTGTCATTTAGCAAATAAATTACTGCAAGTGAAGTGTTAATTATACAGCCTAAAGTAAACCTTAACAACACTAAATATTCAGCATACTGATCGATTCACATGCTGTACCAATGACAAACTCCGCCGACATTAGTTGTGTTCATCACGTAATATCAATTTTTTTTTGGGCTAGCTTGTTAAGCAGGACAGTCGGCTAATTTATGCTCAGCTGTGTGGCGCTGCATGATAGAGGCTACTTTATAACTGAGACAAATAAATGCAAGTTATAGCTTGGCAACTGAGGCTTAGGGGGCAAACAATACACTCTTGACTCCATTCATGTATGTGTTACCTCGCTGGTGGGGCAGGGCAGGCCGGGGAGTAGGTGTGTGTGTGCAGCAGCTGTGAACTGCTGCGGCAACGCGCCTCCGTTTGTGTCCACTCTGCGCGTTCACGTTGACAAAGGAAGTGTGTGCGGAGGAGGAGGAGGGGGGGCATATTTATTGGGGCATTATTGTCAAACGTTTTTAATCGTTGAGCATTTATAGATGATAAAAAAAAACGAACTTTCATATTTTTTTTTTCTCTCAAAAGGGCACTTGATTGGGCCAGGTGAAAAGGGCAGGTGCTTCAGCACCACTTCAGGTCTACCTGTGCACGCCACTGCCCACCGGCTCTGTCCTACAGTCACTCTATCGTTGTGGCTGACCCAGGATGAGTAGCTGCGCGCAGCCAAACATAGCAGCACCTTAGCCCATGCCGTGTTTTAAGGTTTTAAACAGCTAACGGTCACGTCTGTGTCGGGGGCATAGATAGTATATAAAATCAACTGCCGCGGGTGACAGTTGATGTCGGGAGCAACAGGAGGAGAAACATTGTCCGCTCTGTTCAGAGCCCGCGAGGACACAAACGTCTGCAGTTTTCAGAGGTGTGTGTGATCAGACATCAACATAACGTCGGCTTCCTGGCACACATGAACAGTCCTCTAGGACGTGGTCGCGCGTACAAACACGCACACGCACACGCACACACACACACACACACACACACGCCGCGAACTGTAATCAGGTTGTATTCAAGAATGCACAACCTATAGATTCACCAAATAAATGCCATTCTATAACCTATAGACAGACCAATTGAATTATGGTTTGGTGGGTAGGCCTATATATTTTAGTTTGATTTAAATTTACTTTCAGTATTAAAACCATCATTTGGATTTTCAATTAATAAACATACTACTTTTAAATGTACATATCCACCTTCTGTCATTTATCTTATCCGTTCATACAACAATATACAGAGAGAATTTTAATTTTTCAGGCATATTTCGAATGGTAAAATTAATCGTGATTAATCCACAGAATCCTGTGATTAATCTGATTAAACATTTTAATCGGTTGACAGCCCTACTTTTTAGTGAAATGGGCTTTCCCTTTTACCCGCTGCTGTCTGTTTAATGAGGCAAAGTGATGTTTGAGTGAATGATCCTGTCTCCACAGAGGGCCTTATAGAAGTCAACATGACAGAGATCCCTATGGAAGAGATAGAGCTCAAGTTCTCCAAGTTCTTTGACATTGAGTTCGGAGGCCATTGGAAACCAAGGGACTGCAAACCTCGCTGGAAGGTTGGTTCATGCATTATAATATCTAGTAGTGTTATTTTATTAAATTGTTTTACATGTTCCAATTAAACCTTAATTCGTTCATATATGCTTATGTATTTACTGTTTTCTTTGTGCGTAGGTGGCCATCCTGATTCCATTTAGAAACCGCCATGAACATCTCCCCATACTCTTCCAACACCTTATCCCTATGCTGCAGAGTCAACATCTTCAGTTTGCCTTCTACGTAATTGAACAGGTAATGTGTGTGTGTGTGTGTGTGTGCGCGCGCGCGCACACAGTGAGTAGCTTTCCGTTAAAGGAAAATGTTTTGCGGAATGTGAAAAAAGTGTGCTCGGTATTTTGGGTAGCAAAGGCACAGTCCCTGATGTTGTAAAAGGCTTCCATATGCTATGACTTCTTTCCCCCTTCTCATAGCAGCACCAGGCACATTGACTAACTGTGTCTGTGTGTGTGCGCGTGCGTGTGTGTGCACGTGCGTGCGTGTGTGTGTGTGTGTGTGTGTGTGTGTGTGTGCGCGCGCGCGTGCGTGCGTAGAGCGGGAGCCAGCCTTTCAACAGAGCCATGCTGTTCAATGTGGGATTCCTTGAAGCCATGAAGGACTTGGACTGGGACTGCTTGATCTTCCATGACGTTGACCACATCCCAGAGAACGACCGAAACTACTACGGCTGTGGTCAGATGCCCCGCCACTTTGCTGCCAAGCTGGATAAATACATGTACATGTGAGTGTGTCCAAAAAAAAAGGAGATATTTTTTCAGAATATATGAAAAATGTATGTTAAAGGTCTCATATTATGCACTTTTTCTGTCAATTTTATATGGTCTTAGTAGTCCCCAATCCTTATTTTTTTAGATGTTTGCTAAAAAAAACATTGATTTATTGTAGCAAGCCTCTATACCCTGATTTTCCGCTCATCTCAGTATGGCCCATTTTGGTGTGTGCCTCTTTAAAAAAAATAGTCGCTTCTCCCCCCGTCCCTGTCAGGAAGCAACCCGCCCTCTGCTCGTGGTCCCCGTAGTCAATGCTATCTATGCCATGGTTTTTACTTCATGATAAGAACCAAAATGTTTAGTAATGCAGGAGCTCAGCCATACTTCGAACAGTTTGACATAAACGTTCCTTGTCTTAATGAAAGACTATCTTCATACCAATGCACTGACAGCCACAAGCTAATCGAAATGACATGTTCACAATCAAAATGCAGCAAAAGCGGGATGGTACTGCGAAGCTACTTGTGAGCTAACGGCTGCATATCACCGTCAGAAGATTTAAAAACAATTAAAACATTAGCTTCACAGTTTGATTTCTACATGAGTAGCTATCTATCCTTTTTCTTGTTAAAATCGATGCTATATTAGACTGCAATGGGTAAGCAAAGTTAGTGTAATTTGGGCAAAAGCAGGATGCTACTGCGAAGCTAATTGTGAGCTAACGGCTACATATAACAGTCAGACAATTTAAAAACAATGAAAACGTTAGCTTTACAGTATGATCTCTACACAAGTAGCTTCCTATCCTTTGTCTTATTAAAAACAAGGCATTATTAACCCTTAGGGCCCGTTATAATATTAGGCACACTCGTACTGCTAAGGTCCGTAAAATGGACATTTCATTGAGGTAGCTATAAAAAATATTATACATTAATTTTTTTCAACTTTTTTTTTGCCAATTATTTTCCCATATATGTGAACTAACTATTAATATAAAATATCCATGAATTTTAAAAGATTTTAACCCTTTAAATGCCAGGTTTTTGTCATGATGCCATCGTATTTTGGATGAAAAAAAATGATTTTTTTAAATTATTTTCAATATACTACATGCAAACACATTTTTTTTGTGTTGAATTATTAGGCCTGAGATATGTCAATGCTGAGCAGCAACACAGATTTTTAGGCATTATTATTTTTGTACAGTGTAATAAACTGACATTTATAACGATAAGGTACGTAAAATGGGCGGCAGTGGCGAAGTGGGTAGGGAGCGCGCCTCTGGTGTGCAGGGTCGGAGGTTCGATTCCCCGTCTCCCCGCCACATGTCGAAGTGTCCCTGAGCAAGACACTGAACCCCGAATTGCTCCCGATAGTTAGCTTAGTTAGCTTAGCACCGTAGTGCTAAGCCTACCCTGCGTGGTAGCTGCTGCTATCGGTGTATGAATGTGTGTGTGACTGGGTGAATGTGTACAAAAAACAATGTAAAGCGCTTTGAGTCTGTGATAAACGGAGATATAGCGCTATACAAGTCCATTTACCAAAATGGACTTTTCAAAAAGGTAGCTATAAAAAATATTATACGTCGATATTTTTCCAACTTTCTTAGGCTTGATTTTTAAACCTCAGTACTAATCGTAAATTTAATTTCTGTGTTAGGAAAATAACCTCACCTGTAGTCCATGTACATTTTCCACTCTTTTTTTATTATCCAGAAGTGAACAGTGAACCAGCCAGGAACAGTGTAACAGGAACATCATTGGCTAAATAAAATTGCGTGTATGAGAGAGACTGTGTGTGTGTGTGTGTGTGTGTGTGTACCCATGACCTATGACATTATGAGCAAAAGGCTAGTGGTTTTCAAGTGGCACTGTTTTCATTCACTTTGTTCCATGTGTAGTTTTTCCATGCAGAAGTTCAAAATCCCTCTAAAGATGACTTTGTATAAATGCAGAGGACACACACCTACCTGAGGTCCATACACACAAGCATGCACTGCTTCAAATAAATGAAAACATTGCTCATCTTCAATCACATCAAAGGTGCAGCCTTCAGAGACACATAACAAATCGTTGAGCTGTTTACACAGCTGCCATTGAGGCTAGAGTTTATATAAAGCAACTTGTGGAACTAACACACACACACACACCCTTACACACATACACACATGCACACACACCCACATACTCCTCAGGGTTAAAGCTAAAGGGAGAGGAAGGGGGGCATAGTGACAGTGCTATCTATTGGAAATAGCCTGTTTTTTCTCCATATTCCAAATATGGTAATGATGACGTAATATCAATTCCAAGGTAGAAGCCCAGATTGACACCCAGATATAAAACAAATGCATGAATTATGCTTTAATGGCAGTGAGTTGAAAAAAGGCTATTTGAATGGGTGTTAATGGACGTTTTATGGACCTTAGCAGTCTGAATGTAACTCTTGTTTGTATACAGTGTATTTTAGCCTTACTGTAAGAGCTGAGCTGGAAATAACATTATCATATAAAAATACACTTTCTTACCAGATTTCATGCCATATGCATGAACACAGCCAAAATTATAAAAAAAAAAAATTAAAATGAAATGTCCGTAAAATGGACCAACGGGCCTAAGGGTTAAACTGCTGTGGGTAATATAAAAAGGTGATTATGAGCTAAAGCTGGATGATACTCCCGAAGCCATAGCTACACAACACTGTCAGGCAAATAACCAATAAAAACATTCCTTTTAGTTTAACCGTTTGAATAACTGCACGAGTAGCTTCCTATCCTTTGTCTTATTAAAAACGAGGCATTATTAGACTGATGTGGGTAATATAAGTACCGGTAGCTGATTATGAGCTAAAGCTCGATGCTACTTCCAAAGCTAGATGCTACACAACACTGTCAGGCAAATAATCCAAAAACTATCCTTTGTCTTGTTACAAACAAGGCATTATTAGACTGCTGTGGGTAAGATAAATTAGTGGATTATGAGCAAAGGCTTCTGTGTTGGTTTATGCAACTCTCAGCTGTACTATGGCCATCTCGTCGCTTAGAGGGAAAAACAATATGGCTGTCGCTCAAAATTTTTTCCAGAGGATCTGGGGGCAGTGGACCAATAAGAAATAGCGGTGGGCTTATCATAGACTCAGGAACGTCGAGAATTCTGACTGGAGTATATTGGGGAGGTTTTCAGATACTTTGGCAGTCTTTAGGCACACCGTGGACCCATATTTCCATATTTATGATAAGAAACATTGAAAAAGTGCATTTTGCATAATATGGGACCTTTAAGTGTAAATGTTCTATTGAAACAAGTACAGATTTAGTTTGGTCCCATGGCACATGTCTGTTAATGACAAAATAGACTTGAGAGTTGACAGCACATATTTACATTGAAGCATCCAGATATCATGTAGATCTGTTGGACTCATGTGTGTTGTTGTTTGCAGTCTTCCATACAGCGAGTTCTTTGGGGGTGTGAGTGGACTCACTGTGGAACAGTTCCGCAAGGTGAATGGCTTTCCCAATGCATTCTGGGGCTGGGGAGGAGAGGACGATGACTTGTGGAACAGGTTAGTCAACTGAACGGTTAATGTACAGTAGATAGAGAAAGTATCCAGACCCCTTCCTTCATTTAGTGTTTAAATGTGTGGATATACACAGCTGAGCCTCCAGAGGGAGCTGTGTGAAGGCTTATACATGTTCTCCATTCATCCCCATTCAAGACTCTACTTAAGCATGTTCCTCTTCTATGCTTGCAGCTGCAGTCTTCACCAGTTTTCACTAGCCTAACTGTGTGGAGTGTTATGGAGGTTTTAAAAAAAGATCTGTTTAATACAAGAGACTAAACCTCAGGTTCTGCTGCATCTATTTTGATCTTTGATTTTTAAATTGTCCATAATGTGTTTGACAATGCAGTAATGCTGTTCCCTTCCGACCATCAACGGAGGGGGGGGGGGGGCAGCCTTTAGTAGATCAATTAGGGAGAAATCAGCTGACTTAGGCCAGTTCACTTCATGAACGTTAATATCATGATACAATATTGTTGTGCAGTTTACAACCAGTGTTAAGATGCGTAACATTTCTTACTTTTTTCTGAATGTAGTACAACAGCAAATCTCTACACAGGCTGCCTGTGGTGACCATGGTAACATGCAGTTAAGATGTTGCTGTAGCCCTATTGTCCACTGTACATTAAGCTGACTGAACTAATGTTTAATACACAAACCTGTAAGTAGATGTTCCTCCTGTTCCCAGACTGTTCAGTGTACACATTCAGCTTCAGTTAAAGGCATACTATGCCATTGTAATCCTGAACACTTTTTGTCAAAAAATCTAATATCTGCTCACCCTCCACTACCTGTCCGTCGTGTGTTGCATGCTGAAAACAAGTCTGGTTTACACACTAACGGCCATCTAACAGCCTGGCTCAGAGCCAGCAGCATACTAAAGCCTGGCTCACAGCCAGCAGCATACTAAAGCCTGGCTCAGAGCCAGCAGCAGGGCTGTACAGTGCGACAGTTTTGATCGCATTTGCTGCTGAAATTTATCACGTGCGATGATGAATACAAGTACACTCGCACGAGTGCTAATGAGCAGATGCTGTCAGTTTGAGACACAGAGGAGTGCTGCACAACACTGCTTAGAGGGCTCTACATTAACACTCTCCAAATTCGGGTAAATGTAGTCTTAGGCAAGTAAGTTATTGAGTCCACCCTCCACTTTGGCTGGTGAAAGAAGTGTGCTCGGGACCTGTGCTTGTGCGGCGATTCTAGCGACTAATACACTTCACCAACGGTAATAACCGGAAGGAGACGGCATGCAGTTAAGTTAGCGCGTGTGTAAACAGAACATTTCCTGTGTGCCTTCACATTAAAAGCATGTTACTAGCCAAACGTGAGTTGACTTTTCTGAAGCCGGTAAGAACAGGAAGTTCGCGCTTCACAGCCCTGCGTGCGCTAGCTTGAAAATCAACTGCTTCAGCTGCAGAGAGCAGTCAACAACAGTAGTCTATTTAAACAAAGTTTGAAATAACTGATAAGCCACTGAAGAACTACTCCCAACACATTCACAACAACCTATTTAACTTATCCTAAATCGTACCAATATGTATATTTATTTATTTAATAGGCTATATGTTTTAAAGTTATAGGTTTTAATTAACAGAAGGACATTTACCAAAAACGTTTATTATTATGAATATAATAATGATATGTATGTACAAAAAATATATAGATATTAATTTTATGGGGAGAAATAATTCTGAATCAGCAAAAAATTGCAATTGGCAGGCAGGTTAGATTATTTTGTCTAAATTACAATCCGTGCACCCCTATTAATTTTTCTACAATTATTACTGCACACACTAGGATATGACATTAATTGAGAATTTCAAATGAGACCAAGATGACCGGGTAAAAGGTAATTAGAGCGAAATGCATGGGTTAAGGTTATGCAAGTTTTCGATCATACTTTGTGTGCTACTGAATTTATTTTTGTGCTACTGATTTTTTTTGCTTGCTAGCACAAGTGCTACCACCTAAAAAAGCGTACAGCCCTGGCCAGCAGCATACTAAAGCCTGGCTCACAGCCAGCAGCATACTAAAGCCTGGCTCACAGCCAGCAACTATACTAACCACGGACAGAACGTTGTGGATTGAGGTTTCGGGGAACAGGCTGCGGACTCCCTCTGAGTTAGTATAAACATAAACAGCGATCACCAAGCGTTGGCTGCAGATGAACTAATAGCCTTTTTAAGCTAAAGCTTGTGATAGAAATGTGCTGTGTGCTCCTTTTGTTCTGAAGCTGTGAATAGTAATGCAGTGTGCTCTGTCCTCAGGGTTCACTATGCTGGTCTGAATGTCACGCGGCCTGAGGGAGACATTGGCAGGTACAAGTCCATCCCTCACCACCACAGAGGGGAGGTGCAGTTCCTGGGAAGGTAAGACACAGCTCTACTATAAGCTATTAGGGCTCCCCCCCAATTATTCCTATAATAATATATATAGGGGAGAGTGGGATGAGATTTTTACTCAAAGTGACTTTAAAGTGAGGCCCTGACAGTAAAATATGTACATATATTTCAGGGTGTTGTGCATCCCTGGCAACAATAACTTTGGATCTGAAATAAACTGTTTAAGAAATATAGCTTTCGGAAAAAAAGTTGTCTTGTGGTACAACTTGCCCCCGGTGTGGTGTAAGTTGTGCCACAAGAGAGAATACCATGGGGTAAATTGTGCCATTGATATATATCTCATAAACTGTAATGCAAGACAAATCCATTAGACAATCACTTATTTAAGGTTTATTAAGTACGGGCCCTCAATTGAGGGCCCGTAATTATTACTCTCCACCATACTTATTCTTACTTCTTCTTCTGACTTCTGATGCAAAAGTTTGAGCTGCTACTCCTCCCGCACCGTTTCACTTAGAAACGCAAAAATTTCACAGAACGTCCGTCCCTACCCCGAATCGTGTGCTATTATACAGTTTTTTGAATTTCCGCTAGGGGTCGCTGTTATGCAGTCCCGACTGAAAGAACTTTGAGAGGCCACGCCCCGCACACCATAACTCCGATTGACTTGAAATTTCTCACACAGGTGTATGTTAGGGTGCTCTACAAAAAAGCCTCTGGGACCATAAAAATTATTTAGGAAATATTTCCCGATAATTAGCATAAACTGAAAAACCGGGTGTTATCCACAACTTTCTGCAATTTCACTGTATCAACACCAAATTTCTCGTGAAGCCCCGGGGGACTACAATAAACATACCCGTAAAAGATTAGTAGGACAACTTGAAAAACATGGCCGCCATTGACCAAAAAGTTTACGCAGGGGCGGGGCTTAATAACACGTTGGCCATAACTCCTTAACCATAGGTCCTATCATCATGAAACTTCCTGGGTATGTGCAGAAGTCATGTGGTAGCATGTCCCTCGAAGCTTATCGAGATTAACCCATAGGGGGCGCCACAAATGCCCCCTGACTCTGATTCACTTGAAATTTCTTACACATGTACAGCTCATGGTGCTCTACAATATAGCCTCTCGGACAATAGGGGTCAGCCATGACAATTTTTTTCGCCGCCATTGCCCAAAACGTTTACGCAGGGGCGGGGCTTATTAACAAATTGGCCATAACTCCTTAACCATAGGTCCTATCATCATGAAACTTGCTGGGTATGTGCAGAAGTCATGTGGTAGCGTGTCCCTCAGAGCTTATCGAGATTAACCCATAGGGGGCGCCACAAATGCGAAAAACGTAATTCACCAATGCACTGTTTGCCAGGCCACGCCCCTTTCCCCCTGACTCCGATTGACTTATCATTTGTCAGACGTGTACAGCTCGTGGTGCTCCACGGTAAAGCTTCTCGGACCGCGGGGGTCGGCCGTGATTTTTTTTCTTCCCTGATTTGCACGGGCGGCCCGTACTTTCAAAATCTCTGCGGGATTTCTAGTTTAAAGTAAATATTTTACAAAGATTGAAGGACAATTTTCTTAAACAAGGCCTAGCAGATCAAATGGTTTTACCTGCAAAGCTCACAATGACAAAGTCACCATCATCATCTTTCTGGCCATCTGAACTCTCATCAGTGGTTTTGTTAAGTGGAATGGAGAGGTCAGTCTCTTCTGAGCTACTGTAGACAATCACTTTCTTTTGGTGACCAGCGTATACAGCCATGCCAATGGCACAACTCTCAGAAGTGTACTTTGCACTAGCTGCTCCGCCCTTGTAGAACCAACTGCCACCTGGCATATGCGATTCCCCCTCCATTTCTGCCTTTCAATCAAGGCTCAAAACCCATCTGTACACCCTGGTTTTTCCTCCCCATTAACTATCTTACCTTTGCACTACTATCTTTGTTTATATGTGGATGTCTGGGCTTTATGTCTTTTATTTTGGTTATTGTTATTTTACCTTCATTTTTTACCTCCTGAATGCACTATGTTCAGCACTTAGGACAGTGCAAAATGTGCTTTTATAAATACATTTTACTTACTTACTTACTTACTTACTTACTTACTTACTTACTTACTTACTTACTTACTTACTTACTTACTTACTTACTTACTTACTTACTTACTTACTTACTTACTTACTTACTTATAACTCACCCCAGGCCCTCTGGCACAAATCACCCCAACCCCAGAATTTTGGATAATAAGCATGATGCAGCAGTTTAGGGCTGACATTGTGCTAACTATATAGACACAAAGTGTAGCATACTAAAGCACTAAAACATGTGTCAAATGTTTTCAAACGTGTCTATAATTGTTCAGACACAATAATCCAAAAACCTTGATCATGGAAATGTTACTTTGAAAGGCAAAAAAACAGTTTTTTTCGTCGGGCAAACAACAACTGAAAGAAGCGGCAGTGAAAGCCTGGAAAAGCATCACGAAAGAAGAATGCAAAAGTTTTGTTCAGGCTTGATGCAGTTATTGCAAGCGAAGGATTTGCAACAAAATATTAAGTCTTATTTACTTTAATTTATTTTAAGTCTATCTGTTCCAATACTTTTGCTCACCTAAAAATGTGGTGTTCCTTTACAAATAATGCTTTCTTCTCAGTTGTGTATCAGATCCATACCTGAAAATGAAAGTTGAAAATCTATTGTCTCATATTCATATTTTTTTTAAATCAATATATTTATTGGTTTTTTCCTTTTTTTAACAAGAACAAGAACAATACAACAAAAACAATATAAATATACAAACAATACTGTCCAAATAATAATAATAATAAAAAAAGAATGTTAAAGACATTTTTGAATTTTGATTGGGTTTTTTCATTTTTCAAACAAAAAACAAGTGTTGTTGGAGCCATTTAGAGATTTTTTGTGTTTAATATATTTTAAGGAAATACATTTTTAGTTTATGGCAAATTATGATTTATGAATTAGTAAGTGTGTGAATATTAATCATGTTTATTCATATGTATATCAGCGCATCTTGCTCATGTGGTGATTGGTAATGTGTGTCACCTGTGGTGTCGTGCTCTACCTTATAGGGGAGGGACTTTGCTTTCACTCAGGTTGGAAGGCAGAGAGCCAACAGTTTTTTGACCACGCTCACGCTCACGCTCACGCATTACCTCATATTATTTCACATAGAAAAGTATTGTTTTTTGGTATATTAAGAACCCTGTTTTGGCCGCTTATCAGTGACATTGTTTTGAGCTGTTTATGTTTTTTATTGGATAGTCAACCGGAGTTTCGTGTAATAAATCACACTCAACATCAAATGAAACGATCTCTGTGCGTGCTTACAACCAGGACGTGTGTCAGACTTTCTCTGCCTAAAGGAACCAGAAGAGCAAACATAGGGTTTGCCGCTTCACAGTCAAAAAACTCCACGAGTCTGACAAACTTTTGGAGGACAAAGGAACAAGGAAGACGGGCGCGCGCAGCTCGTTTGGAAGCCGTGAGTAAAAAAACCCATGGATGAGCCGTGCACTATAAAAGCACTTGTGAATTTGGATGTGCGGATGAGATCCGCGTTTAAAGCCCCGTTCTAACTGTCTGTTTGATATGAACTATGATGCAATCGCTAAACAAAAAAAAGTGACAAAAGGGAAAGTGGCAACAGAAGCTCTGTGTGAACGCGCATCCCGCGGACGCGGTGGAAAAGTGAACGGAGCAAAATAAATAAGGAAGCGATCTAATAAAAGGAAATCAATAAATCAAACTACAATAAAACGGGACAATGTCTGAACTTAAAACGGCCGCGGAAGCGGAGGATCGTTTAGGATCTCTGATTGCAACACGCAGAGGGAAACTGGGAGTGTGCACAAGGAGAATGCACGAAACAAAAGCCTTGATGACTGAAGGGGAAAATATTGATGATGTTGATAAATCTATGTATATATTCAAACAAGCTGTGGATGAGTTTAACAAGGTGCACATTGCTGTTCAAGAGCTCTTATCAGAAGAGGAAAAAGAAACTGACACTCTGGACTGGTATGAGCCAAGAGTGATGAACTTCAACTACTTAACATATGAGGTTAAAACATGGAAAAGGGAACAGAGTGCACAGTTAAGGGTTGACCCACTGGACAGCATATCAAATATCTCAAGGAGAACAACTGCATCAACCACTTCTTCTGCTGCTCGGCTGGCTTCAGCTGAGAAAGCAGCTCTGGAGGCAAAATCTGCTGCATTAAAAGAAAAACATTCATTGCAGTTGCAGCAACATTCACTGCAGTTGCAGCAACATTCATTCCAGTTGCAGGAAACTTTAATCAAATCAAAAATGGAAAAGGTGGAACTGGATGGAGAAATTGCAGCAGCAGATGCAAAAATAAGAGTGCTCCTAAACCCAAATGTAACAGAGTCTGATGGTGATGCTATGAATGAATATTTTGAGGGAACAAGCAAACAGGAAAATGTGGAACAAACATTTGCAGACACATCTGCTATGGAATTCATTCAATTAGGTGCTGTGCCTAAAACTCCACTACAGAGAACGGTTGGTGGCATTCATAATAGCTCTCAAGTGACAACAAGGGCTCCAACCCCACACCTGGAAAACCCTGCAACCAGTCATATCACTCATGAAAACATCAGCACACTGGTTAAAAGTCAAAGGGATATCACTGAGCTCATGATAATGCAACAAAATCTGTCTCTATTGCCTAAAAGAGAAGTGCCAGTGTTTAAAGGTGATCCACTATCATACCAACCTTTCATGCATGCATTCAAATACTTAATAGAGGACAAGACAAGTAGCTCACAGGATAGGCTCTACTTTCTTGAACAGTTTACAGCAGGTCAGGCCAGAGACCTTGTTCGTAGCTGTATGCACATGGATGCACGAAGAGGATATTCAGAAGCAATGCAACTGTTGGCAAAACATTTTGGTGATGAGATGAAGATTGCAAATGCTTATCTGAATAAAGCGCTGAACTGGACAGCTATTAAAGCGGAGGATGGGAATGCACTTCAGGCATATTCTCTATACTTGAGGGAATGCCACAACGCCATGCAGGACTTGGAGTACATGGATGAGCTGGATGTGACATCCACCTTAAAGCTCATTGTATCCAAGCTTCCCTACAAGCTTAGAGAGAGGTGGCGGTCAAGAGCATATGAGGAATTTCAGAAAAGAAAGATGCGGGCTAATTTCAGACATGTTGTTGAATTTATTGAAAATCAAGCTAACATCTTACTGCACCCTGCATTTGGTGATATTAAAGACCCAACTCCTGCTCAAAGAATATCCCCAACTAACAGGAGCACTGAAATAAGGACACTCAAAAGCAGAAGTACATTTGTGACAGCTGTGGCAACACCTGGAAAACAAGACAACAGACAGTATGCATTTAAAGGGCAACAACACACCAACTTTAATGCTGCTAATTCAGCTGTCTGCTGTTTCTGTGAAGGCAAGCATACACTACTGGACTGCCTCAAGTTTAAATCACAGCCACACAACGAAAAGGTGGAATGTTTGAAAATAAATGGATATTGCTTTGGTTGCTTAAAGAAGGGTCACATGAGCAAAGACTGCAAGACAAAACTAGACTGCCAAACATGTCAGCGGAAACATCCAACCCTGCTACATATTGACACAAGAACCTCAGATAAGGAACCCCTGCTAAACCGCAATTCCCCAGCACCAAAGCAGACGTCAATAAACAGTGTACAGGTGTCGGCTGATGATGCAACAGGGGCCGGTAAAGAATGTGCTCTCGCTATTGTTCCAGTTCAAGTTAAAGCTGCAAAAGGAAGTAAGTGCATTCAAACTTACGCTTTCCTTGATCCGGGAAGCTCGGCCACATTTTGCACTGAAAAGCTAATGAACCAACTGAATGTGACCGGACGCAAAACTGACATTCTGCTGCAGACGATGGGACAGGAAAACAATGTGAGCTGTTATGAGATCACAGGACTGGAAGTTGGCAACCTAGATGGAAATGAATTTATTGACCTACCTGAAGTTTACACACAAGCTAAAATCCCTGTTTCAAAGGAAAACCTACTCACCCAATCAGAACTCAGAAAATGGCCTTACCTCTGTGGAATCCAAATGGAAGAGATTGATGCTGACATTGAAATGTTGATAGGAATGAATGTTCCTAAAGCGATGGAACCCTGGCAGATAATTAACAGCCAGAGTAATGGACCATACGCAGTGAAGACACTTCTCGGATGGGTGGTGAATGGGCCCCTCAAGTCTTCATCTGCAATGGATAAACATACAGCATCAATGACAGTCAATCGCATTTCAATGGAAAATCTGAAGGACCTGCTACTCAGGCAGTACAACCAAGAGTTCCCAGAAAAGGAATCTGAGGAAAGGAAAGAGATGTCATGTGAGGACAGGAGATTTATGGAGCTGGCCCAAAGTTCTAAAGCGTTTGAAAGTGGACATTACATCTTGCCCCTGCCGTTTCGAGAAAAAGAGCTAGTCATGCCAAATAATTACAACGTGGCACTGCAGCGGACATTGAACCTGGCTGGGAAATTCAAGAGAGACTTTACCTATGCTGAAGAATACAAGGTCTTCATGGAAAATGTGCTGCAGAAAGGCTACGCAGAGAAGGTACCCACAACAGTGCCTGAAAGTCACAGAGCCAAGGTGGTGGAGGCAGTGAGCGCCCTGCAGGACGCCGGCGGCATGCTAGTAGAACAGTATGGAAACACGGCGGACGAGTGCGGTAAAGCGCTGCTGGATTTGGCACGGATGGAGAACTTAGTCCTGGGTAATGCTCTGGAAGGAGTACCAGAGGAAGAGGAGGATGAAGAAAAGCTCAAGGACTCCAACGTTGATGGCACAGAAAACATTGACGAGAAGAATAGAGATGAGATGAGAGTTCAGGTGTACGACGCCATGGCAGAGAAGGAAGATGAGGACGCGGAGATGTCAGATGTCGGCGAGAGGAAGAGAAAGAAAAGAAAAGTTTGGGAAATGGAAGTGAAGAAAAGACAGAAAACGACAAGAAGGTTGAGAAAGAATTGGACGAAGAAGAAGAAGAAGAAGAGATGGAAACAAGTCCAATACATCGCAGATCTGTTCTGGCAGAGGAATATCTGCCACTCATGCAGCAACGCCAAAAGTGGACTAACACCAGAAGAAACTTCAACATCAACGATGTGGTGGTCATCGTGGATGAAACTGCACCAAGGAACTCATGGCCCCTTGGCCGTGTAGTAAAGACTTTTCCCGGGCGCAAAGGTCTCGTCCGAAGTGTTCTAGTCCGAACAAAGACGAACACCCTGCAAAGGCCCATCGATAAGCTCTGCTTGCTTTTGGAAGCTGAAAACTGAGCTTAATTACATGAAGAATGCCACTGTGCATATACACACATACACACATACACACATACATGCCCCTCTACAAATGGCCCTGCACACACCTTCCTTGCATACATGAACTCCGCGTTCACTGGACTGGTTATCCCTGCCTAAGAGACATTCATGCAACATGAACTTTGGGGGGAATTCAAGTGGGGATTATGTAAATTGTGTCGTAGTGAATTTTGATATTTAAGCTGGGTGTGATGTGTTAGTGTAAAGTTACTTGACATATTTTTGAAGGACTTAATTGATTAATATTTGTACATATCTGGCTCCATATAGTTAATTTAAGTAATTGTTTTGTGGTAACATCACAATTAGGGGCCGGTATGTTGGAGCCATTTAGAGATTTTTTGTGTTTAATATATTTTAAGGAAATACATTTTTAGTTTATGGCAAATTATGATTTATGAATTAGTAAGTGTGTGAATATTAATCATGTTTATTCATATGTATATCAGCGCATCTTGCTCATGTGGTGATTGGTAATGTGTGTCACCTGTGGTGTCGTGCTCTACCTTATAGGGGAGGGACTTTGCTTTCACTCAGGTTGGAAGGCAGAGAGCCAACAGTTTTTTGACCACGCTCACGCTCACGCTCACGCTCACGCATTACCTCATATTATTTCACATAGAAAAGTATTGTTTTTTGGTATATTAAGAACCCTGTTTTGGCCGCTTATCAGTGACATTGTTTTGAGCTGTTTATGTTTTTTATTGGATAGTCAACCGGAGTTTCGTGTAATAAATCACACTCAACATCAAATGAAACGATCTCTGTGCGTGCTTACAACCAGGACGTGTGTCAGACTTTCTCTGCCTAAAGGAACCAGAAGAGCAAACATAGGGTTTGCCGCTTCAAGTGTTCACACAAAAATGCATACAAATTGGCATGAAAAATTCCACAAAAAAGGGGGGTGGGGGGGGTTCAGTTTTGGGCCAGGGTTGATAGAGAATTGAAATAATTTATAAAAGAAGACACTTGTTTTGTAAATTTGTTAGTGCAGCCTTTCACTGTTAATTTAATTTTCTCGAATTTAAAAAAAAAAACATAACATCTTGGGAGACAGATTTGAATTGATGGGGGATTAGGGGATTTCCACATGAGTAAAATACGGCGTCTTGCCAGAAGGGAAGTAAAGGCTAATGTTTCTGATTGTAAGGCTGTGATATGGGGTTGTTTAGATGGGGTTCCAAATATTGAATAAAAGGGGTCTGTTTTAATTTTAAAAAACATACGACTCAAATTACAAGAGGAGGCGTGGCATCTGTCACATTGGTCCACAACATTTGGGTAAATTTCCGATGGTCTAGATTTGCTAAAGTGGACTCTATGTAACACTTTAAACTGTATAAGCTGCAGCCTGGCACAAGGAGAAGATGAGCGTATACTATTCACAGCCTTATCCCACCATTGATCTGTCAAATCTACCCCAATCTCCCAAGCATTTTTGCTTTTGACAGCGGAATTGTTTTCCAGAGCCATGAGTTTGTCATAAATCTTAGATATTAGTGATTTCTGCTGAGGTTTTAAGGTCAGAAGGTCTTCCCATGGTTGGTTAATAGAGAGGGAGGGATAACATGAAAAAAGAGAAGAGGCACAATGTCTAATTTGAAAGTACATAAATAAATTGGGTGTAGGTAAATTAAAATCTTTGGACAGGTCTGAAAAGTAGCAAAAGTGCCATCTTTATAAAGGTCTCTGAACACTTTAAAGTGAGGGTCATTTGATTAATGTATTTGACTCTTAACAGGGTTCAACATAACTTTTTTTTCCTACTGGCCCGCCGGGCCAGTGAATCTGAGTTGTACTGACCCCATGTACATTTTCACTGGCCCTGCACACACTTTTTTTCTTCTTCGTAATTTAGTGTGAATAATTATAATACCTATATTAGAAAAATAACCAAATCTAAAGAGAATATCTATACTGTAACAGTATAGATATTCCCTTTTAGATTTGGTTATTTGATATTGCTCATACACATAATATAAAACCAGGCAAACATATTGAATTTGAAGCCTACAACTGAAAGTATGTGGAAGGAGTCGGCCAGTATTTTAAAGTCCAGAAGTTTGATGATTGTTTTTATTCTTGAATTTGGGCAGTTTAATGAATATTTCACCTGCAGAAGTCATGTTCAAACATAAATAAAAAAAAGAGATGAAGGTCTGATCAGTCTTTGTGGTGTGGTAGTGTTGACTACTTTCTCTATATGCATTAGGGATGTGAATGTGTCAAACCAATGACCGGTTTTCCACTTGCGCTCAAGTTGACGTTAAAAATAGAAATCCGAAAATCAGAAGGTTATGCCGTTTTTTTTAATGGGAGATTTCACCGTGTATGCGAGTTCACGTCTGGTCGGGAGCGCACTGCAGGAGCGTCACTTCTACATGAAGTGTCAGCTTCACATTAAGAGCCCGGTGTGGGACAATTTTTTCAAACTATTGATAAAAAACAATGCAGTGCAAAATATGCAGCATAATGTTAAACTCTCGTCTAAGACTATGACGTTAAATCACCTTAGAAACACACAGCCTTAGTCCGAGCAAAGCAGAGTTTCACCGTGAGATCTCACCAGTGAGTGAGCGAGTGAGCCGCCGCGCAGAAGAACTGCGGGTTTGTGGCTAAAGTAATAACCGGGGATATTCTCCCCGTTAGCGATTTCACTGGGAAAGACTTCCGCGATCTGATTGTAGATCATGAAAACACAGAGCCATGTCGGCAGACAAACTGCGCGACTATAGGAACTGTCCAGTGAGCCGAGTCCCTCCGTTCATTTCTGTCTACAACCGACACAATAACCGGAGACGCATTGACAGCGGTTAAAAAAAGCCTCTCATTTGTATTACCATTGGGGCTTTGATGCAAATACTGTAACATTACGGCGGCAGCTAAAGGAAAAGCGCAGTTATCACTTCATTTTCTGCACCTCAACCTCTGCTGTGGGAAGGAAAAAAGGGGGGCAAAGTAAGTCGATTGATTTGTCGACTCGTAGGCAGCTCTGCCAACGGAGCGAGAGTGCGCCCGCTTGTTGCTCCGCCTGTCAAAACGCCCACGCATCGTTTGTCCACTGGCCTTTCATTAAAAAATATATTTTATATTATGTTTAATATATTGATAAACACTGCTTTAATTACGACTCTCAACGCGCATTTCAATGAACCATGATGTAGTCTACAAAAAGATACTGAACTGTGATTGGCCGTTACTGGCCCGGGCGGGACAGTGACTGGCCAATCAACTTGCCCTGCATATGATTTTACTGGCCCCGGGCCAGTGGGCCATTTGTTAAGTCGAACCCTGCTTAACAACAAACACACAACGAGAAAGAAAATTCATTTTGTTTTTTACATTTCACCACAAAGGCGGCGCCATTTTGCCAGCCCGCAGCTGCTGACGTCACGAGGTTGGTTGGTCCAAAGGTTCCATACATTAGAACGGCAGGAGACAGCGAGAGGCGCAGATAGTGAAAGACAGACAGTGACATAGATAAAGATAAAGAGAGAGAAGGACACACAGAAAGAGACAGAGAAAGGGAAGACGGCCTACAGTAGCCTAAGTGAGAGGTAGTGAGAGGGAATGAGAGAGGGAGTGAGGGAGAGGTGGCAGAGGACAGGAACGGTGAAGGATGCAGAGCATCAGGAGAAAAAAGACAAAGGGAAGCCACTACGAGGCTATCTCCTGGGTGTAAAAAAATATTTTATAAAGCTAAAAATGTAGCCTAAAAGTTCACTTTCACAAACTGCCAGTGAAGAGGAGAGACGTAACCTGCTACCGCTGCGGTGGCTGACGGCCCCGAAGAGAAAGAGTCCGCCGATGGGCACTGACTCC
This sequence comes from Ammodytes marinus, assembly GCF_949987685.1. Lineage (NCBI taxonomy): Eukaryota > Metazoa > Chordata > Actinopteri > Uranoscopiformes > Ammodytidae > Ammodytes > Ammodytes marinus. Next base: position 31,762,908 of record NC_137212.1, read on the forward strand.
ATGTAGCCTATGGTTAAACACTGTTTGGAGGAAGATTAGAGGAGAAAACCTTCCAGTCAGGACAGCTTGTAGATCGCCGAACCAAGAGACTAAACACTGAAGTTCATCCTTCTATGTTCAACTTCACCGAATACAATGTGCGCTACTGATCGGCAAACATAGACAGCAGCTTAGAGGCATCAGTCCGCCGTAGGGGAAGAGCGCCTATAACACGCAAGCCAGGCAGGGGAAAGACAGATGGCATTTAGCCCATAAGACATCAACTGTATGTACCAAAACCGATCAAGATCTCATTCCAAGTAGCAGCACTGATAAACACCTGTTCCCCTTTCTAACAAAAGTCCTATTTCAACAGCGCCTAATTTATCCGTCAAAAATAAAATCACAACCATCATAAGCACAAACACGGTTTAATTAACACAAACACGTTATTAAACAATAAACCAGCCGTCTATTGACACCTTTTGACGTCGTCACAGCTGATCGAAACCTACACTTAAACTATTTCTTACCGTGACTTCGTTTCCGTAGCAATCAATTACGCTCACACGGACAGATCTCCCAATTCAGCTGTCTTCCTCACGTCATTGTGTTGCTTCTTGCAAAGCGCGATACACTTTTAACGTGCATTCAATATTCCTACACACGGTACAGCTGTCCAAAAACGCGTCCGATGACCAATGTCAAATTCAAAAATATATCCAATGAACCAATGCGAGACAAAATAGCATTTCACCAATACACTGTAAAAAATTCCGCCAATACCTTTTATTTACTATGGCCAATACACACACGCCCCCTAGAGGCGCAGGGGAAAGTGGTAAAGCTGCCACTTGATAATCCATTAGAAATGTATACACAATTATGAAAACAATGGAGGGGAGATATAAAACCGTTGATAAATTTGTCCAGGTTTAGAATAAATATGAAGTTTAAATTAACACTTTTGAAGAGATAGAAAATGTATTGTTTCAGTTGGAAAACATCAAAAAATCAATCGTTCATTATAAATCAATCGTTCATGTGCAAAATCCATTTCTTCAGAGTGTAGGAGTCTCCTCTTCAGGCATGGAAGGGGGCAGTTGTAGATGTTATTGCTGTGGGCAGGAAAGGTCTCCTGTACTGGTGCTTACAACAGCAGATCTGAAGGAGCCTCACTGAAAACACTGCTGTCTGACCAGTAGAGTTTTTATGTCACAGAATAATATAACTAGTAGAATTGAACCAGATGAATAAATACACACTAGTTTGAAAATATGTTATTTAGAAATAAATGATACCAACCGAACCAATAAAAGTAATTTAGCAGCACTGCAGCCAGAAACGGTATTGACATGAAATTAAATCTAAAAAAAAACAATTACCCCTTATCAACACAGCATCCAATATAAACACACTGAATATGGTTTAGGTATGAAAGCTTTTAATGTTATTTAAATCAACATGTGTACTAGTTCTGTTATGTGGCTTGCTCTAAACTTGTGTTAACAGGTTAGGTATATGTAGATGTATGCATCTGGAAGCCAGCAGCACATTCCTGGAGACTGAGGAGCGAGAGCAGGAGATGGGCAGTGTCCCCTCCAGAACAGGCAGCGGCAGCACCCAGCCTGATCAGCAGGGCCGAGATCCTCCCAGTGGCATTTGCAGGTCTGTGGCAGTTCAGAAACGCCTCCCTTGACTTGCTGCCAATAAGGGCGTGGACACATTTCCTGGTTGTTCATATGTGTAGGCCTATACATTAATAATTTCATTTACCGCAGTGCTATCTAGTTAAGACAGTCACCTAGGCAACGCAGTCAGAGTCCCCCCTCCCACTTTGTACATTAAAATGTGTAAACAAGTAGCTGCTTTTTCCCTTATATCTTCGGTCTTTGTTCATCATGACTCCATGGCGGAAGTGGTTAAGTAAATAGAAATAGCACTAAAAAGTAGAACATACTGCTAAAAAATCACCTGAAAGCAGAGTGACTGTCATAACAACAAACACGGACCAGTGGGTTTTCCCAGGAAATGTGTCCCCGCACTTATTGGCAGCGAGTCAAGGGAGGTGTTTCTGAACTGCCACAGACTTGCCGATGCCACTGGGAGGATCTCGCTATTTCTCTTGATCCACAAGAGGATCTAGAGAAGAGGGAGGGAAAAGAAATAAATTAGCACAATAGGGATGCCGCGGTGTGGAAATGTTCCCATCGGTAATAAACTTGTGATAACACCAGTGTTACCGTAACACCGACTGGACATAAACAATTCAAATAAAAATTGTCTTGGTACAAATTTCAAGAGAAGGCATGTGTCGGCTCTGTAGAGCGCTTACTTTGATCTTAAATGTTAGATCTTTGGATCCTCTGATTACATTTTGAACAAATGCTTATTGTTTGTCATTTACTTTTGTCGTAGGCTACACTATGAGGTGTGCTTACGTCGCCACTTCATATTACCAGGGCTTCAGCTCCGAACGTCATGAGTGAAGCTACGGATATATTTGGGGCGTAATTTCCACTATGGACATGCCCCCCCCAACCCACTTTACAATGTGTTTATTATTTTGTAAATGTTTTCTATGTAGTCTTATTATAACTTAGAATTAATAGTAGTCTAGTAGGCCCAACTACTTTTTTTATTTAATGAAAACGCACCCACCGCTCCCAAGCAAAAATTAACCAAATGGTTTTCATGTCCAATAAAAAAATTTAAAATAGGCCTACTCTGTGCTGTCAGTTGGCAATCGATGTAAATCGGTGTGAGCCTCATCACCGAGTAACACCAGTAGCTCATATTTGATAGGCTATCTAACAACCGTTAGCATGTAATGGCTAACGAAGGGGTTAGCAGGCAGGCCTTATTCAATGTTGTGAAATCGATATAAATGCATAAACGTGTCAGTAAAGAGACACTATATGTGAACTCTCTGCACGTGAGTAACGTTGTCATCACATCGTCTGGTCGATATATTACCTTATAGTTTCTGTTATCCAAAGTGTTAGCCCAGCTAGCTTAGCAAGTTTAGCTTACCTGCTATTGACAGGACGCTCCATTGTTTCGGCTTGGACGTCCTTCTTCAGGGGAGAGCATAGCCAGCTCTAACCATGCCTCCAACACGTCCACCTCCCGGCATAGCATGCTAAATGAGCGCACATTGGTGATGCAGGAGAGACCGCATGTGGCCCAAGCTAGCGTCGTGACAGCAGAAGGACTCGGTCACTGTGTGCATCGGTCAAGACGAACATCACGTAATGTTAGGACCCTCTCCTAGCCCCAAATCACCGGCTCCACCTCTTCCTCCATTCGTATCACTTCAGGTCTCCCTTCTCTAGTAGGCTCAAACACTTAAGGCGATCGGATTAATCACTAGCGCAAAAGGTCTGTCGACTTTGTTTACCTCCATGCTCAAACAAGCCAGTGTACGGTTACGGCACCAGACACAACCAACCTCGTGACGTAGGCTTCTACATCATTCCAACATGGCGGCCACCTAGTCAGCTCGCTAGGTTAAAATCAAGATAATAAATTGTAATATCTGTGATTTAAAAAACGTTTTAAATGGTTTTTTTTTGGCAAAGTGATTTGCCTTATTCATGTACTGCCAGTGCTAAAGTATGTGTTTCATTTCCACTTTAATGCCTCGATTTTGCCATAAGATGTAGGAGATATTCCCAACAGATGGGGGGAATAGGTGATTGTTCACTATGGGCATCAGAGTAGATGCAGAGGAAAACTTAAAATGGCGCCTAAATTGGAACCAAATCCTCAAAGTAGTTTGCACAATCGGATTCTTTGTGAAAGCAGAAGGATTAATGGGCAATGAAGATGTGAGTAAAGCCGGTAGTGCAGAGGAGAAACAGGACTGGGTCTCAGGCTTACACCATAATAGATTGGGAGATTGAAGCCAGTAAGTTAATTTATGTATTTGTGCTGACCAATAATATAGAAGAGAATTTGGCAAGGCGAGACCGCCGTCAGATGTCAATTTTTGCAATAATGACTTTCTTATCCTGGCTGTCTTACCTCCCCACAAGAAGGAAGTAATAGTACCATCCAAAGGCTTAAAAAACTTTTTGGACAAAAATAAAGGAGTGCACTGAAATAGAAAAATAAATCTTGGCAAGACTTTCATCTTTACCACGTTAATCCTACCTATCAATGACAGAGGGAGAGAGTTCCACCTCTTAAAATCCAATCCAAGCTGGGCAACCAATGGGGCAAAATTGGCAGAATAAAGAGAAGGCAAGGTGCGGGTCACATTAATCCCTAAATATTTGAACCCTGAGGGGCTGAGCTAAGGTGTTTATAGGATAGCATTCACTTTTAAGTAGATTCACTTTATAGCCTGAGAAAGAGCCAAATCTCTCCAGCAATGATAAAATTGGTGGAATAGTAGTCAGCGGGTCCGATATATACAAAAGAAGGTCATCAGCATAAAGAGACAATTTTAAGTCGATGCCAGAAAGAGGAATGCCGTGAAAGTGGGGGAGAGATCTTAAGGCAATTGAGAGGGGTTCTATGGCCAAAGCGAATAGTAGGGGAGAGAGGGGACAGCCCTGCCTAGTACCGCGTGATAGAGTGAAATATTTAGATCAGGAATTATTTGTGTGGACACTGGCTTGAGGGGTGATATACAGAAGCCGAATCCAATAAATAAACCTGTTCCCTAGGCCAAACTGTTGTAGAACTTCAAAAAGATAATGCCATTCTACCCGATCAAATGCTTTCTCAGCATCAAGCGAAATAACAACTTCAGGCGTTGTGGCGGAATGACCAGAGAAAATTACATTTAAAAGTGTTCGGACATTGAAAAACAGCTGGCGCCCTTTGATTAAGCCATTCTGTTCTTCTGATATGATGACAGGAAGAATCTTTTCAAGACGAGTTGCTAAGGTCTTAGCTAAAATCTTAACATCAACATTAAGAAGTGACAGAGGCCTGTACGAGGCGCAAGAAGTAGGGTCTTTTCCTTTCTTCAAAAGAAGGGATATGGATGCTTGGGTTAGAGTGGGGGGCAATGAACCACGTTCTAGGGATTCGTTAAAAACTAGAGTTGAGGAGAGGGGCAAGCTTATTAATACATTTCTTAAAAAACTCAACTGGGAATCCATCGGGCCGGGTGTTTTATTGTTTTGCATGGCTTTGATAGATGATTTAATTTCTTCCAAATTTAAAAGGTACATCAAGCTCATTAGCAGTAGTGGGATCAACTTTGGGGATATCAAGATTATGGAGGAAAGAAGTAATTTCTGTCGTGTGATGATGATTCTGATTCATAAAGGGAGAAATAGAAATCCCTAAAGGTGTCATTTATAGAAGTGGGATCAGAGACAAGTGCGCCACAGGAATCTTTAATTTGTGGAATTAATCGAGAAGTAGTTTGACGTTTCAATTGATGAGCCAGGAGCCTACTCGGCTTATCACCATGCTCATAATAAGTAGCACAAGAACATAGTAAAAGTCGCTCAACGTCGCTTGTTGTAAGGAGGTCCAACTCTGCCTGCAGATCATATCTCTGTTTCACTAAACTCTGGGATGGGTTAATAGCATTTTGTCCATCAATATCCCGGATTTTAATTAGGAGTTCATTTAACCTGGCCTTACGGGTTTTATTGCGATGAGCTGAGTAAGAAATAATTTGACCACGCAAATAGGCTTTGAGCGACTCCCATAATAATGAGTAAGAGACAGTCATCCTTGTTAATAGTTATAAAGTCATCAATAGAGGACAATATAAAGGCGTTGAATGCATCATCAGACAGAAGCAGAGTGTTAAACCTCCAGGGTGAGGAGAAACGAGGTTGGCCTGAGAGTTGTATATTGAGACTAAGAGGAGCATGATCAGATATTACAATTGAATGATACTCGAAGGAAGGTCACTTTGGAGACCAGGGAACCATCAATAAAAAAAAAAATCAATGCGGGAATAGGATTGATGGACTTGGGAAAAAAAATATGCTTTAGTTTGTGGATTATGAAATCTCCAAGGGTCTACACACCCATTTTGGACCATAAAATCAGAAACTGATTTAGACATGGAAGATTGGTTGAGAGTACGGGGATTAGAGCGGTCCAGGGTTGGATTCATAACACAATTCAGGTCCCCAGCAAGAATTAAAAGATGGGTGTCTAGGAAAGGCAGGGTGGCAAATAATCTATTTGTAAAATCTGGGTTGTCAAAATTTGGAGCATAAATGTTTACTAATAAAACCGGATTCTGGTATAGAAGGCCTGCAACAATCATATATCTCCCATTCTTATCAGCTATGATCTTAGAAGCGGTAAAATGTACCCTTTTATTAACCAAAATAGCTACCCCTCTAGCTTTTGAATCAAAAGTTGAGTGAAAGACATCACTGACCCATGGACTCTTAAGTCTAACTTGATCCCTATCACGTAAATATGTTTCCTGTAAGAATACTATGTCGGCGTTCAATCTTTTCAAATGAGAAAGTACTTTAGATCGTTCAATGGGGCTGTTCAGACCTCTCACATTCCATCTTATTCAAATGGCCCCAAAGAAATATGGCTATGGAGAACGAATATCAACTTTGGAATAACTGAACTGTGTAAACAGTGAACAGAAGAGTTGTATGAAACGGAAAGCTCACATGAATTAACAAATATTTGAAAATATGACTGCAGCTTTAAATGTACGGCTGTAAACATTATAGACGAGCCGTTAGAACGCCACAGCACGCATATAGGGGCAGATAGTATGCGGTAACAGCACACACCCCCACAGAACAAAATGAACACCATCTGGACATAGTTTATCATTTGAAATGCACGTAACTTTGAGTGTCGCCATTGTATACAGCCTGTATCAAATAGGCAAACACCTGCACAATCAGCTGTGTAGCAAAACACAGACGCTAACTAGCAGCTGCACTTCTGCCTTCTATAGCTACAGTGTTACCTCTCATCCAGTGGATTAAACGTCCTTAAACAGTGTCTTTATGGGGGTTTGGGGGGCTTGTCGATGTATTTCTGCGCCTCCTGGGGTGAGTTTATCCACTTTCTGGCTCCATCGGACATCGTGACACAGAGTCGCGCTGGGTATAGAAGCGCAGGTCTCAGTCCCAGATTGTAAAGCTCTGCCATGATGTCCCGGTACTCTGCACGCTGGCTCTGCACCTCGGGGCTGTAGTCCTCCACAATCCGAATAGGCTTGCCGCGAAACTCGAGCTGGCCCCCTCCGTCGTGCCTCTCTGATGAGTAAATCCTTCATCTGGTATCGATGCAGGCGCAAAATGACTGGTCGCGGTCTCTGGCCGGGATCCGGTTTAGCTTTGAGGGAGCGATGGGCTCTATCGACTTCTGGGGGCTCTGGCAACATCTCGCTCCCGAAAACCTCCCGCAGCAAATCCGAAAAAAACTCAGTTGGTCGTCCGCTTTCAGTGGATTCAGGCAAGCCGAGAATTCGTATGGTTTGTCGTCGGCTCCGGCCCTCCAAGTCGGCTACTTTAGCTGTTAGCTTCGTGTTGTCACCACGCAGAGTGGAACTAATGGTCTCAAGGTTGCTGACTCAGGTCCTCAGCAGAAAGCTCCAAGGACGAGAGGCGTTGACCATGGTCCTCCACTGTCAGTGTAATCTGGTCTAACTTTGCGTCGAGCTGAGCGAATTAATTTTTAAACTCTGCGGTCAGTGTCTTCCGGAGCTCCTCAAGTAGCGTGGTTATCATGGGCTTTATAGCCCCCAAGCTAACGTTAGCATTAGCGTCCTCTTTTTCGCTCGGAGTCGGCTTTTTACCCTTAGAAGCCATTTAGAGAGACGGCTGTACTTCTCTAAAGGAGTGTTTGACAAAAACTAAAAAAAAACTGGAGCCGTTTTGTTGTGATAGTATGAGTGTGGAATGTTATATAAAGACAGTTTACCGGAGCTCACACTAAGTGCGTCTAGTCCATCTAACTCTCAAACCAGATGTCAAGTTTCATATTCATATTTTGTAGTCAAACCCAAATGTTTCCAGTCTACAGCAAAAATAAAGGAATTGGCCTCAATGTTCCAATACTTTTGTAGGGGACTGTATATACATCTATTAGGGGAGAGTGGCCTGAGTTGTGCCGGTGGGAAAGTTGTGCTACCCCTTGTTTCTTAAATATGTGAAGAGCCATCCAAATGGATGGCTCTTCACATTTAAGAAGAGCCATCCATTTGACTCATCCTGTAAAGAAGGGAGACACAAGGAATAAGATATAAGCACATTTAGGCAAAAAACTGTGTTTTGCCTTTCAAAGTACAATTTCCATGATCAAGGTTTTTTGATTATTGTGTCTGAACAATTATAGACAAGTTTGAAAACATTTGACACGTTTTAGTGCTTTAGTATGCTACACTTTGAGTCTATAGAGTTAGCACGATGTCAGCCCTAAACTGCTGCTTCATGCTAATTATCCAAAATTCTGGGGTTGGGGTGATTTGTGCCAAAGGGCCTAGGTGAGTTATAAGTAAGTAAAATGTATTTATAAAAGCACATTTATGACTGTTTGCACTGTCCAAAGTGCTGTATATAGTGCATTCAGTAGGTAAACAATGAAGGTAAAATAACAATAACAAAAATAAAAGACATAAAGCCCATACATCCACATATAAACAAAGATAGTAGTGCCTCTGTAAGATAGTTAATGGGGAGGAAATACCAGGGTGTACAGATGGGTTTTGAGCCTTGATTTAAAGGCAGCAATGGAGGGGGAATCACATTTGTCAGGTGGCAGTTGGTTCCACAAGCATGGAGCAACTAGTGCAAAGTAAATTTCTGGGAGTTGTGCCATTGGCATGGCTGTATACGCTGGTTACCAAAAGAAAGTGATTGTCTAGAGTAGCTCAGAAGAGACTGACATCTTCATTCCACTTAACGACACCACTGATGAGAATTCAGATGGCCAGAAATATGATGATGGTGACTTTGTCATTGTGAGCTTTGCAGGTAAAACCATTAGATCTGCTAGGCCTTGTTTAAACCCATTGATGACGGCTGCTGCGCGATGCCACATAGGCTCTCCTGCCTGATGCTGCGTCGCGCAGCATTATTACTTTATCTAATTTTCATGGCATTCCCAGCATAGAATGCACTGTCATTGGTTCAAATACACATGAGGTGGGTTTTGTTGATTTTTTGAAGACCACGTGACCACCCAAAAGTTGTGTGGTTTGCCGAAAATCATGTCAATCAAAAAATAAATAAAAATAAAAATAAAACAAAATAATAAAAAAAATACGCCAGCTATGTCGGCGACAGAACAGTTAGTGGCGTTTGGTGCGCAGAATCAAGGTCTACTATAGACTACTGACGAAAATCACACAACACATTGCATCTATTTATTAACTATATTTAATAATTTTCTTATTCATCTAATTTTGACGATTTTTAGAAATATTTGTTGGTTTGTAAGCGCTAAGGGAGCATGTTTAAATAAAACCTGTGAACGTTAACTTTTAAATGTATTTTATTTCATGTTTCTATGTGCTACACAGACTTAGATATTAAGGTTTTGGTAGACTTGACAATTCGTACTATTTTTTCAGAAAACCCTCAGGCATTAAGGACATGCATCCTAGATTGCCATAGTCATCAATGGGTTAAGAAAATTGTCCCTCACTCTTTGTAAAATATTTACTTTATTTACTTTAAATAAACCTTAAATAAGTGATTGTCTAATGGATTTGTCTTGCATTACAGTTTATGAGATATATATCAATGGCACAATTTACCCCATGGTATTCTCTCTTGTGGCACAACTTACACCACACCGGGGGCAAGTCGTGCCACAAGACAACTTTTTTTCCGAAAGGTATATTTCTTAAACAGTTTATTCCAGATCCAAAGTTTTTATTGCCAGGGATGCACAACATCCTGAAATATATGTACATATTTGAGTTGGAGACATAACTGTCAATGCCTCACTTTAAAATCACTTTGAGTAAAAAGTGGCACATCTCACCCCACTCTCACCTATAAAATAAAAATGTAAGGCTTAATCAAAATAAATTATTGAATGATTTTAACTTTGACCTCATTTGCTTTCAAAGCTCAGCCAATGAGATAACAGTAAAATTGTATTTGGGGAAGCCCTATAATACCCAGGGGGCAAAACCCTCTTTTTTTGGAAAACAGACATGGGCTGTTGTAAAAGGTGATATCTAGGACCTTCAAGGATCACAACCTGGGTGGACAACCTGGTCAACTACTTTGCCAGTTGATTACTGGCATTAAAACAATGATTTGTTGTATTGAAGTTTTTTTCAAAAATGTTTGAATATGCAATTTGGCATATTTCACAAATTATGCACACATTTGCACATCTTTAAAAACCAAAAATCTAGATATTGGATAAAGCCAGAGTTGAAATCTTTATTGCATTTTGACTTTATATAAGTGTGTTTAAGTTTCTACATAACTAACTTCCTCTGTGAGAAATGGTGTGATAATTCTGGTTTGATTGACATGATTTGATAGTTTTTTTCATTACTCTGACCCAAAAATCTCAACTTCTAAATCACTTACATCAACTAAACTTTCCATAATCATTCTTAGCACTATTCTGAATGTTATTAAAGAAGGATATTTTACACAGCCTTTTTTAATTTTATAAATCAATAAATACTATTTCCAGGTCTTAAAAATGCATTACTGCATGTTTTGAAGAAGAAAATGTCTCATAAATCAGACTATGAACAACATATGAAAATATCCTTCTTCAATAACCTACAGAATAGTGCTAAGAATGATTATGGAAAGTATAGTTGATGTAAGTGATTTAGAAGTTGAGATTTCTGCGTCAGAGTAATGAGAAAAACTATCAAATCACGTTTATTTATACATTATCAAACCAGAATTATCACACCATTTCTCACAGAGGAAGTTTGTTATGTAGAAACTTAACACACTTATATAAAGTCAAAATGCAATAAAGATTTCAACTCAAAGATTTTAGCCAATATCTAGATTTTTGGTTTTTAAAGATGTGCATAATTTGTGAAATGTGCTAAATTTGCATATATATTCCAGCATTTTTGAAAAAAAACGTCAATACAAAAAAGTCTTTGTTTTAATGCCAGTAATCAACTGGCAAAGTTTCATGATGATATCTATAAGTTAAAAAAAAATATGTTTTACCCTCGCATTAAACCATGGTTCTGCCCGCCCGCTGTAGCTTTCCAGCAGGTAGTTGCCCAGGTTGTCCACCCAGGTTGTGATCCTTGAAGGTCCTAGATATCATTTCTCCAAAAAATCACTTTGCCCCCTAGGTATAAGCTATTCTAAAGAAGATCAAGAGTCCAATCTCTACTCACAAGTGAATGCAGAGGCTACATTTTTCCAAACTACAGAAGGCTCAAGGAGCTTACACACATCCAAATTAGAATGAACTTATCTTGATAATGCTAAAATAAATATTTACATTTCAACACAGTCTTTTCTTTCATTTGGACTATGTCACTTCTACTCCCACTGGGTTCCTTTTCTGGCTGCAGCCTTTGGATAACATGTGACAATAGGGCTGGGCGAGCTGTTGGCTTGACGCAGAGTTGGCTTGTTTTAAGCCGCAAACTACATGGATTAGCTCTCGTGAGCTAGCTGGCTAATAATGACATATTTAGCCTACTCGGGGCTTCACCCCCGTGCTGTTATTGTTGGAGACAGCCAGCAAGGCTGGTTTTATGTAACTTTAAAACATGTCAAACTTGAAAATATTATTTGTGTTGAAGCTGGAGTTAAAGTATTACCAGACATTTGCTCATTAGTTAATTTTGACAGCTTTTTTAAATGAAGATGAGCAAATACTGCAGGAAAATTCAAGTCTTTCATTATTTTGATATAGGCTACTATCAATTGGAAAATGTAGGCTATTTGGTTGATGCTGTCATTTTTATTTTGCACTGACTGACTAAAGCCAGACTGGTGTGGTACTTTGCACCATTTTTTCTTTAGTATGGAAATTTAAGTTCCAAGCAAAAGATGAAAATAATCTTATGTGATTAAAGTTCAGTACGGTTATTGTAATCCATTGAATTTAAAGGAAAAATACTATACCGTGATATACTGTATATCCATATCGTGATATAAAATTACCTATATCGTGATATAAGATTTGGTCCATATCGCCCAGCCCTATGTGACGACCAACCCCAACTGGGATTTCTTGCTAGCATCAAGGCCAACAACCATCTGATAACTAATTAGCTTGCAAACAACAATCTAAACTATAGCTTACCCTTCACACTTTTTTAGGGTAACAAGTGTTTTGTTATAAACCCATTGTGTAAAAGCCTAGAAGAAAAATACTGAGGAGCTAAATATTTTCAATTTGACAAGAAAAACACAAACAGTCCTCTCACCTCAAATTCAGCAGTCTAACTCAAAGGAAGACTATGTAGGTGACCTCTGATCCCAATTCTGGATATTTACTTACCAAAATTTAACAGACGGCGCCTTCTGGTTCCGATTATATAACGATTGTGACAACCAACCCGTGTGACATATAACCCCGTTCTCCCCTACCTCCTGAACATGGGCGGGGTCGTCATACAAAGGGGCAGAAAGTACTATGAACTGAACCAACCGCCAAAAATACGGATGGAAAATGTTTAAGAAATACCCCCCTTGTATCCATTTGCTAAAAGCTGCTAGCTGCCCTACATGTCTCCTCTTGTGTTGTGTACAGTACAGTATGTTTAAAGTAACATCCTCAACAACCAACACAACCGGGTGAGCTTAGCGAATATATGGACATTTCATTATGTTTATTCAGATCTGTGATGCAAACCAATTGAATGAGAGCCAGACAAGGCTGCACAAAATACACTCGAAAAGTCCTGTAGAGTTTGGGAGAATATTAAATAGAATGAAGCCGGTAGTCTCTGGCCAATCAGTGTCCGGCAGTCTGCCGATGTCACCTTTTAGCATCGGCTCAGCTCGCTTGGAACCTAGAGCGAGGCGATACCAAAAAAGCAGCCGCTACCAGGGACCAGGGGCCTCATTTATAAACGTGGCGTACGCCCAGAAGAGGGCGCACGCCAATTTCTATGCAAACATTGGGATTTATAAAAAGCAAACTTGACGGGAAGATGTGCGGTCCTCCCACGCAAACTCTGACCCATGCGTACGCACAGAAAGTGGAGAAAGGAGAAACGGCGACTCCGTCGGCACATGCATGAAGTGCGAGAACGAATGTGTTTGTGTAAAATGAATCCAGATATATGCCTATTATAAGCCATGTAGGTCTATCATATAGGGAGTTCCTTTGCAAAACGGATGAAGCCATTCTTACAACTAATAAAAAAATGCCTCCACGGATTTTTCTATGGAGTGATACCAACAAAAAACAAAACGAATTAGGATCTTAAATAGCCTACAAACGGAGATATGAGTGCAAATAATAAAAAATAAAAAAAACGTTAGAATAAGCTCTGCATGTTATTGGATTCATTCTGATAATATTGAGGTGGAATACAACCTATTACTTTTACACTGACGCTGTTCTCGATGCCTCAGTCAGGCAGACAGGAGTGCACAGTTTCATACACTAATCACAAGCCTACTGTAGGCTACATCACATACTGTGCTAATTTTTCGCGGTTTTTAGTCCGTTTTATCTATGTGTTTTTCTTTGTGTTTAAGCACATCGTAACTGTGTTTTGAAAGGGACTGTGAAGTTTATTATTAACCCTCCGCCGCCCGTCACTGCACCGGGATGAATTCTCCGAATCTGTATCTCATGGGGGGTCTCAGTGTCCCCCGCTCGTGGCAGAAACACTGCTGTGTGAGTATATGCACTTTTTTGCGTCCACTTTTATGTCGGATCACTTCTTTTTATTTCGACCACAGCGTTCACAGAGATCGCCACAGGCTGCACTCTGACGCCTTTACCCTCACACTGTGCCACCAAACTAAATTTTCCCTGGTCGCCACTTCTCCAACGGGTACTTCGGTGTGACCGCAGTGATCCACACCGTGTGGAGTCTATTTTTCCATTTCCCTTTCAGTCGGCGATTGCCACTACCGCCTTCATGCACTCAGTAAATTATATTAATTCGGGCGTGTCAATGACTATGTATGGGTAAATATGGGTGTTACGTGAAGGCCGCAAAGGCTGCGCCACATTTAGAGTTGATTGTGATTTATAAAGGGAAACAGGCGTAGGACGTGAGTGCGCACTGTTTTATAAATCAGAATATTTTTGTTCGCACGTACATCCTACATTTCTTCCGTACGCTAGCTTCCACGTGAATCCCACGCAAAGCTTTATAAATGAGGCCCCAGGTACCGTGATCTTTGTGGTGGGAACGCCAAAAATGCAAGTTGAGTCGAGTCGAGCTGATTGATACCACGCAGTGGAAAAGCGCCAATTGTTTCCTGCATTCTGGTGACTGTAAAGGAACCTATTCAAAAGATACAAGTACACTGCAGCAGCATTTAAATGTCAAATATACTAATTTTATGGTTGTATATTCATATATTAAAGACCTACTTCACAGGTGGGAATATGAAGGTGTATTGAACTCTGAGATCCTATGTAGTATAAATGTGCAAACATTTTTTAAATTGGTTCATCCTAGCCTGAGAAAAGGCAGAAAGAGTGTTTTATGGTCTCACTGTCTAACCCTACATTTTACTAGTGTGACATCACACTAGTAAAAATGTAGGGTTAGGACGGCTGGGCCAAGGGAAAACTGAGGAAAGAAAAACCTCATTCATTATATTATAATAGCGATTTTATAATGATAGAACGCCGGTTCCGTATGGGTGAAGTATTCCTTTAAGTCTATTATTATCGTCTATTACTTTAATAACTTCCATCTTCCTGTGAACTAGACAGTAACATTCACCCAGCAGATCCGCATGTAAATGGTCCCCATGTCCACTCTGCACTCTCAACTCTTTAACTGTTTGATAAAGGTTAAAACACCTCAAAAATAACAAAAAGTATATTAGAGTGTTAAATCCCAAAGAACTTCATGTCCTGGAGTAGAGTTAGGTTGAGGGAAATGGAGTGGATCTATTGAGGAATGAACTGTGTAGTGCTTTCTTCTAACAATGTGTATAGGATGTCTGTGTTTTAATGAGTGTGTGACTGTGTCTGCAGGTATAAACTACTGAGGTATTCCAAAGAGCGCCAACACTTGGACGGCCTCAACAACCTCCATTACACCCCCCACATGTCCCTGAGCAGCCTGTACAAGAACATCACAGTGGACCTGGACCCAGAGCTGGCTCCTATCGAGGACTACTGAACTGCTCAGGCCCCACACCACGCAACGCTGACAGCTAATCTATAGGGAGAAAAAATGAACAAAAGTAGGGCAATCCAAAAGTAAAAAATTAAGAGGCAGTGGCAAGTCTCTCAAAGTGAACGCGTGTGTGTGTTTGTTTGTGTGTGTGTGTGTGTGTGTGTGTCTGCGTGTATGTGGGGCTGCGTGTCTTTTTAGTTCCGTGCCAACTTAACTACTAGAAGTTGACCTTTTGTTTTGTTTTTGGTTGGAGGGAGCGGCAGCATCTCCGCTCTGATGTTTACTGCATACGCCTTAATGTGGCAGAGGCACAGCTCCCTCCGTGCGGCATAGCACTGCTTCACTTCTCATGTATCACCGTCACCTTACAAAGCCAACAGACAAGACCGCCTTGTCTCACTTTCTACTATCATTTTGTTATATACATATCATTTTGTTAGGTCACGGTATTCCTTTTTCAAAAGGAGGGATGTGAGTCAGCTCTACATTCATGTTTGTGATGTACATTCTTTTTTATTTTTGATATGTGGTATTTATTTCCTGTGTTTAAGGCTGTTTGAGGAGCACTCAAGTTTTTTTTTTGCTGTTTGTTTTGCTGCACTGCTGCTGAACTGCGCATGACCATGTATGTAAATATCAGCCTTTTTAAAGCTACAACACAACAACACACGTATGTAAATATGGGCCTTTAAACGCTCGGGCATATTAGTGATATTCCAGTGGATTTGAACATTTTATTTTGGCAGCTACCTTCGTTGTGAGGATTTAACAAGAGTGAGTGCTTTCTTCCTAACAGGAAGATCTTCTAACAATATAGGATGTTTGCTTTCAAAAAGAAAAAGAGGATCCAAATATCAAGATTTTACTTTATCTTTTGCATGCCTTAATTTATTTTATTTACCAGATTCTTTTTCTTTTCAAACAAATTATTTCATCAGTTGGAGATGTGTATATTTTTTAATGTAGCCTTTAGTTGTGCTTTGTTTTTTCTTTTGAGGTGCACTGTGTGAAGAGTAGAGCGACTGTACAATGAGCAGGGTCAGCCATTTCAGCACCATGTGTCCAGGAGAGCTTTGGGCTTTTTTTCTCAGATGTCCTTTTATTTTCTTTGATTTGTATTGTAATGATTTAGTGCTGGACCATGTGATAAAGCTCTTTACTGTACTGTGTGTGTGTGTGTGTGTGTGTGTGTGTGTGTGTGTGTGTGTGTGTGTGTGTGTGTGTGTGTGTGTGTGTGTGTGTGTGTGTGTGTGTGTGTGTGTGTGTGTGTGTGTGTGTGTGTGTGTGTGTGTGTGTGTGTGTGTGTGTGTGTGTGTGTGTGTGTGTGTGTGTGTGTGTGTGTGTGTGTGTGTGTGTGTGTGTGTGGCGCTGGTCTTATTGTTTTATATGAAGGGCCAGAATGAGAGAACCTTAGTGTCAGCTCCACACAGCTGAAGCTACTGTGGTTCTTGAATGGCACACTCTGTGAATAGTTCCCTTTCTTTCAAAGCTTTGAGCACTATGAAGAAAATGGAGAGAAAAAGTGTTGGCAGATTATTTTTGAGCAGATGTTCACTGTTAGGATTCTCCTTTATATCTCCAGGTTTTGACCATGAATTGTATGTCTGGACATGTTTTCCTTGATTGTAAGTTGAAGCAGAACTCTGGTCATAATACTTCATCTGGTTCAGAATCTCTGCCAAGCCCTGATACACTGTGTGATTTAAGGCTCCAAACTGTGAAACATTTCAATCACCAAAGAGCTGTACCAAAGTAAGGCTTTCTATGTGAGCCACATCTCCAGATGAAGCAGTCAGGAAAGCCACTGGCCAACATGAGCCCTCTACTCTGGCTCATCTAAAGGTCCCTGTAGTCTTCATCGGCAGGCTGTTGTCATGGCGTTGTATATGGATGGATAGAACTCTGTTGATGAAGATCATGTGAGATGATTGATGCTACTGAGTTGTCCTTGTTGTGAGATGCTTTCAATGCAAATCACAATCGAAAAAAATTAAACGTACATTTTTAAAACACAAGTGGCAGCGAGTTGATGTTGGCTGCATATTTAGCTTTTTCTTTTTTAACAAGCTGATCAGTCAATAAATTCACGATCTGATTAAGCCCTTGATTAACCAAGTCTATCTGCAAACATTTTAAAATTATTAGTATAAATAATTTATTATTTTAAGCAGAAATTTAATTAAAAAATACTTCCAGTCCACTTTCACAAATGTGAATCTACGCTAATAATGTCAATATACTTTGGTTTTGGGGCTGTAAATTGGACAAAACGGGCCACTTGAAGATGCCAAATCGCAATCTGCAAAATTACAATTTTAAAGGACATAAAATGAATTGATAATGATTAATGAATGCAGATTAACCTAGAGATTGAATGAATGAATTGAGCAAGCATTATGACGAGCCTCAACACAGCATTGGACATCTCATGTGTCATCCAATGTCTGTTTTTTACACAGTGTGCTGGCTCCACAGTGCAGCTTCCTGTCAGTACTAGCAGGCTTCTAAACATTTCAAAGTGCTTACAATCATTTTGCGCCACGCTTTAAAAGCTATTCAAATTGTTAGTCTTCATATGCTGGAGCTCATTCGGAATGTGGCAAACACTTGGAAACTTGTGACATTTCTTTTAGTAAAACCTTAAAGATGTTGTGAGCGATTCATTGATAGGTTCCAGCTAATGAAATGACCAGAGTTCTGTTTCCAATGCTTGTTTCGTTGTTAAGCATTACATGTCAGTATCAGCCCAAACCCTTGCCACAGCCTGTGTATGTTTACAGAGTGTTTTTATTTCCCTCTCAAAAGCAGACATGGCTGAAACTACCCATTTAACCCAGTGTGTGTTGCCACAGAGCGCTTCACTAGCATGGGGCTCATAGTAGAGAGTCTCATGTAGTGCTGGAGTCCACCTCTTTGAGCCGTGCCCTTTTCTTTCTGGACACACTAGACTTTGAACAGTGTTGGTTAAGCAGATGGTTCTCTTATGCCATGCCTTGTCTTAGCTTAGAACCACATTTTGGCATAAGAGAAGAAAATCCTCCCTCTTTCTCTATTAGACTGGCTGTAATCTGACTGTAGCAGTGATGAGCAGTGTCTATTGATGAGCCTTCCGCTGGTTAGGGCGCATACAATACAGTGCCCCCTCTTTCTGTTGCTACAGTATTTAATGCAGCGGTAATGCCTTAAGTTAAGTATTCATTACTGTTTGTGGTGAAATATCAAATATGTGGGAAGCAGTAATAAGATTTTGTCTGTAAACATACTGAAAATATGAACCTTCATATTCCATGAGGGACTCGACTCAATTAGACTTTTCTATATTGGGGGGGGGGGGGGGGACTTGGTAACAAAAGGGTAACAACACCATTTAGTTGAAATGGCATTCTGAATAGCATGACCTGCTGCATGTTACCTTTCTTCTTTTATGTGTGTTACTGTTGTGCAAATGAAGAAGTTCAACTTAGTCCAAACATGGTGACATGCTAATTGACAGGCTTCAACATGTTTTCTCTACTTGAGTTTTGGTTGAAGTTGTTTGATAAGCATCACCTATCAAATATGACCCCCCCCCCCCCCCACACACACACACACACACACACAGTGTATGGCCTCCACGCTTCTCTGCCTTCCATCGCCCTCCTGTTCTTTCCCAGAAGGCAAATCAAACCATAGTAATGCATCTGTACTGTTCATTGTGTACATTGCAGTGTTACGTCCATTGAAAAGGAAAGCATATTCCCGTCTGCGGCAGCCAAACTTTTACTAGTATTTACAGTGTGGTTTTTCTAGTTCTGGTTTAAGACAGCCTCGGCCTGAAGTTCCTGGGCCGTGTCAAAAGGCCAGTGGAGAAGATGCACGTCGTTTAAGGGGCAGTTCAGCATTGTGTTTAAGTTACGTTGGACAACTTGTATATGGAATATCAAACAAAACAAAACTTCAAGTGAATAAATGTCAGAAGAGGTGTTAGGAGAAGATATGACAGGGCATTCAGCATGTAGCACTTTTAGATCAGGCTATATTCCATTCTTCTCTTGGGTCTGCTTAGTATCTAGTTTGCATGGCCGAAGCCAAACCATGTTCCCTGTGCTGAGTGCTTAACTGGAGAAGTGTCTGTTTCTAATGAGTTGGTATTGGCCTTGCTCTGTTTGGTCCCAGTTTGAGCTGAGGTTGACTCCAGCCAGTATTCAAAACCTTTCAGATCTGTTTATTATTAGACAACTGTATTCCATTTTGCAGTATTTATTTGTGCCTTGAGTTCTTTATTTTTTCATTTAAACTGAAGAGATTAAAAATGTTTTGTTTTCCTGAATTGTCAATGTTTTGTCCCCTTCATTAATGGTATTGAGTCAGACAGAGTTTATCATGGGAGCCTAACACTGAGATACCAGGGCCATCTGCACGTTATGCATGTCACATGCACTTCTCATTCCACCAATCAGTTCATTCAAACCTAACTCTACTGTCCTCCACTACAAGCACACATCCTTCATCATCAACAATTACAAGCACAAATTGCTGATGCTATGAGGCTAAAATAACTCTTTTGTAGCCTTCAGCATGCATGGCCTAGCCTTCCATTACATTCATGGACGATACAATTTCCTTTACATCCACTTTCCATTTGCATGACGACCAAAAACAGGTCCACAGAGGCTTTGCTGCTGTGAACAGCTCTGATGAGCACTGAGTTAACACCATTGTGTTGTGATGTGTTTGTCACATTCATCCCTGTGCTCCAGTGTTTGTCATCATTCAGGCTGCTTTTGTGGACTTGCAAGACATGGTCTTTTATTTGATATGTTTGCTAGGCATTCCTCTTTACATGTTTGAAAATGTCTTTCTTTGAAGAAAAAATTCATAATTAGAATCAATATATATACCGATACATCATTATGGACATACTGCATATGCTGGTCGATGGAGAACAGTGTGCATCCAGAAATGCCAAAGATATGGTTGAAGACTTTAGCTGCGAACACACCGCACTGGCCCCCTGCGGCGGTTGGCCATATATTCTCAACGCCGTTTCTGAGATCAGACCCGTCACACTTACAGTGCAACAACAACAAACACGCCAAAAAGATAAATAATTTCATCTTGCCGCATATGTTGGCCGCGCCGCAAATGGTAGCGCCTTCGATTGACGTGCTTCGCTGAGGCGCGGCCACGCACCGCAGAAACGCCCGCCGCTGGACGCCGATTCTTGGGTGGACGCGCGGCCACGCGCTAGTACATTGACTTTGTATGTAATCTCGCAGCGCGGCCAGTGCGGTGTGTTCGCAGCTTTTTGGAAACAGTGTTGCTGCCACATCATTTGTCCACCAGAGAGCACTGACAAGTTATTTATTTTATCAACTGCAACATTTCTCCCACAGTAAATCACAATTATTTAACAAGCACATTTAAGCAGTCCCTATCAAAAACAGTGACATGTTGAACAAAAACATTCCTATAAGCTACGCACTGAGAGAGCTTTCAGTTACATCTTGTGCCCTCCATCTGCAGACTTCTAACAGCCATCAGCTGATAAAATGATATTGCAGAAATAGTGTTACTGCTGTATTTGGCAGCTAAAAGGTAGCAAGAACTTGTTTTACAGGAATCCTAGGTCTGTTTAAAAGAATTTGCATTAATTGGCAACGTTGCACCACAAGGTGCATTAGTAGCTTTTCTGGAGATTACATTGGTTATCAAATGATCTTTTGCAGCAATCTGTCTGTCTCAACTTTGAAGCCAACATGAGTGAACAGTCCTCAGTCCCAGAACATCAGACTGGGACATTTTAATGAGAATCTAAGAATGAATGGTCAATGTTGACATGTTGGAATTTCTTAAAAACAGTTGCTTTTACATCACTTGCCCACCAGAGTGTGCTCACTTGTAACTGTTAAATTACCAACACACTACATTATTATCCCAAAATAATTAAATACATTTAAGGGAGTGTCGGCGTTGAATTACTTTTGCACTGTAGATTAGAACCGAGCTATCTCCGTTATCTACTGATAAAGACCATGTGACGTGGATGAAAGACCCGGGAATGATCCAGTAAGTTGTCCTTGTACTAAGACTTGTTTTTTGGCAAAATTATATTTCTAAAGTCAATATTAAACCCCTTAATATGTTGGCCGAATGACAGAAATCAGTGTATTAGATATTAGTATCTTTTGTCTGTCAGTTATATTAAAGGCTAGATTGATTTTGTAAACATTTTTTATTAGGACTTTTGTCCCTAGAGCTTTTCAAAATGTACAATTAAAGTGAAGAGAATGCGGTCCACACCACTTTACAGCATGGTCTAACAGCAGTTCTTTGATCCTCTCTCTGTCCTTATTGTCTGATCACCAGCTCTCTTCATTTCCTCATCAGTTCTTTTGAAGAACAAGTTCCACACTGAGCCTAGCTGGTGATAATGTAGCAGCCACGCTGCACATGTGCCTGTCAGTGGCTCAGCATGTGCTATGGCTATCCCCCTTCACACCTCATTGACTTGGTGAAGCTAGCTCCACTGTCTCACTTCTACAGTCTTTGGTAACAGTTTGAGTCTGGTTTGAACTGTTACTTTGTAAAGTTTGTTCCCCCCTTGATCAACAAAAGACAAAATAAACACTTCATTGCAATATTCTGGAAAACAGACCTGATGTTTGTCTCATCTATTTCCTTTTGGTAATGACCCTCTGATATGACTTTACAACTGTTAAAAGCTGAATAAAGGTATATTCTACCTAACCAATTGTAGTGTATGAAAAAGACCTGTGTGATGAGGCCTGATCATGACCACATAAATTCACAACACATCTGTGGTCATACAAATGATAAAGGTATGTTATATTCAGCATTTAGTTTCATCTTAAATTTCTGTTGAAACTCCCTCTGTTCATTTGTCAAAGAAGGAAAGCAGTGTATTTAATAGGGTACAGATGTTTGTGTGACATGTAGAGCCAAGTTGTTTCACGAGAGTTTTTAATAATAAATATGAGTGTCGGTCTGCAGTCTGCTTTATACTGCTGTTTATGATCTACAGATTTACACTCACCAGCCACTTTATTAGGTTCACCGCTTCATTTTCTTGTTGACACATATAACTAATCAGCCAATCACATGGCAGAAACTCAATGCATCAATGACCATGCCCATCCCTTTATGACCACTGTGTATACCCATCTTCTTATAGCTACTTCCAGCAGGATAATGAACCATGTCACAAAGCTCAA